>NC_083464.1:24819200-24869200 GCF_030014155.1 Tachysurus vachellii | reverse complement strand
GTTATTATGAATAATGAGCATAATATATAGAGTATATGATTGTAGGAGGCACGGTGGCTTAGTGGTTAGCACGTTCGCATCGCACCTCCAGGGTCGGGGTCGATTCCTGCCTCCACCTTGGAGGTCAGTAACTTTCTCAGCCGACACCCGAATAAGTAAAGAGGTTAGTGTTATTACTCAATAAATGTCATACATATAAAATACGATATTAAGACAAATAAGGGGTTTTCACTACAAATTTATGAATGCAGAATAATATTAGTAGCATAGGGTACCAGTTTACATTACTTAAAAATTCAGATTCAGTACACACTGTCCTGTAGACTGTCTCTTATAAAACAAACAAAATAAATACTTTTGTATCTGTGGCATTTATCTAACTCTAGTTGACACAAACTTTTCGACCAAGTTTCAAAATGTAGATTAAAACAGAAATAAGAAGAAAGGTGAAGGTGTTTGCAGGTGAAGGTGACATGCAGGTGGTGTGACGTGTTAGGACGAATAAATTGCTACAGCAGTTGCTGTTGAATCAGGTTTAAAGACAGGTTTAAGGTATAATGTTTAAGGTGTGTGTGTGTGTGTGTGTGTGTGTGTGTTTGTGTGTGTGTGTGCTTGTTCTAAGTATAGTTATTCAGTTATTTTAGACAATTGACTCACATCAACTTAACAAAAGAAACAGATACACAGAGACAGTACTTGTAAATAGGAGAATCAACACAATCAACAAAAATATGTTTGCTTGGAAGGGCTTCACAGAAAATAATGGAAGTTGTTATCACTGACTAGTATTAAATTAAATTGACTAGCTAATTTTTAATGCAAATAAATTCATTCATGTGGTACCAGTGTGCAGTGTGCAAAATTTTAATCAAGTGAATATACTGAACAAAAGGAGGAAATAGCATAAAGGGTGACAGGAAATAGCATAAAGGGTGACAGATAAGGTTTACAAATTTTCTACCATTAAGACTTAATAATGCCTGTTAATAAAGTATACTATGTGTCCATAACAGAGTATAATATAGTAAGGCCATAATATAATAAGAAAAACACACAGTCAACACAAGATTAAATAAAGGTCTTAGTCAAAATTTGCAGACAGCCAGGGACTCTGTTTGCACAACTAGGGATGTTCATTCGACCACCTAGATACCAGAACAGAGAAGAGTCTTCATGCATGTCTGCTTTGTATCTTGTCCATTCGGACAGTGCTAGTGTATCATGAGGAGTATAGTGCAGTGCAGAGTGTGATTGATTATTTAAGGCTGATGCAGGTAGCTACATAAAGCCATTAGAGGGCGGGTGGGTGGTCTCAGAAATGCTGAAAGTGGAATGGCCAACAAAGGCAGGTCTGCCAGGGGTGAGTTACATTAGTCCAGTCTTGTAATGACAATTGACTGAAGGGCACCTTCTGTGTAATGTGCCATTTTGAAACCAGATCAATCTGGATCATGGACGTTTTTATATGACAGATAGAGAGGCAGCTGACTGTACTGATAATGCAGTCAAGGATTTTAGAAAAAAAAGAGAACTGCTATTGGGTAATAGTAACTGATATCCAAAATGAAAAACCTCGCTCTCTTTAATGCAAAAGGTACATTATCAGATGTTATGGAGCCATTAACGATAATAGTGATAATGTAGCGGATATTTTGTGCATAGGTTGGAACCAGTAGGTAGAGGGTTAGGACTGCACTATTGGACAAGATCACGTGCAGGATTTCTTATGTTTGTAGAAATGAATTACCAGGGGAATCACAGAGAAGGGGAATCCTGAATGTCTATTGAATCAATGGGTTTGAAAGTCATGGATTAATTTTTCCATTTCTGTTCCTTCATCTCTGTTTGTAATGGCAGGAAGATGGAATTTCAAAAATGATTTAACACAAAAATATGTGTGTTAACAAGAGAAGCTCACACATAAAGCTGAGTTAGTTTAAACACTAAGTCATTCCAGAATTCACGCAATATACTAGATAACATGGGGAAGTATTCAAATTATAAGTAGTACCACTAAATGAATTTTAATTTATACAAGTAAATATGCATTCAAATTCTTATAGGAATTTTCTTTCACTGGATATAAAACTAATGTTAGTGTTTCAATATACAGTGTCTATGATTAAAATCTGGTTAAATTTCAGGCAGTATTGCTATTAATGATGAAATGGCATTGTATAATTCAGATATTAATGTGACCAAAAATTGCACTTTAACCATTAAACTAGACAGGTTTTTACTGATATAATAAATAACACACTATACACCATGTTAAAGCTCAGAGCTGGGTCTATGAATGGTAAATAATATCAGTAACCTTTAAATAAAAATACCTGTTTAACTTGCAAGGGGAAGTCTACTGTTACTGTTTCCTGCTTAGTACTTATGATGCCTGTCATAATTTCCATTCATAATTTGGCATTAGCTAAATACTGTAAATGTCAACTAAATGTTAACCAAAAGAAAAGTGAAGTAATTTAGCTAACAGTGAAATTTAATATACATACATGCACAGAAACATCTTCTGAATCTTGGTTGGGAGAAAAATTGTCACAACATATTTATTTGTCTGACAAAATTTTGTCACCACATGAAGCATATTGAGTCCTACAGTCTTTTTCTTCATAATATAAGCATATGCTGTTACACTGTTGATGTTGTAGTTTTTTATTTTAGTATTTTACGTTTTTTGCTCCACATGTGCTTAGATGCAAGGCAGCGTCTGTCTTTCAAGACGCTAAACTGATAAGATAAGACAAGACAAGACAAGATAAGATAAGATAAGATAAGATAAGATAAGATAAGATTCCAGGCTATGGGTTTCTATGAAAATTAGGACTCATATGCGGCACAAACAAATGTGTAGTAGCAGTAGCAGGTAAACTAAACTAGTTTAGACACTAAACGTTTGTATGTAAAATGGAAAGGAAAAAAATATCAGGAAAAGAAAAGCCAACGTTGCCGTAAAGATTTACAAAAGATGCATTGTTGTTCTTGTGCAACAGTGTAAAACGGTGTGTGTGTGTGTGTGTATGTGTGTGTGTGTGTGTGTGTGTGTGTGTGCTTGTGCGCGCATGTGTATGTGCGTCGAGTATGTTGCTATTGTCACGATTTCACAGCAGTGGGTAAAAAAATTTGGCCTGTGGTTCTGTAATCGAGCATGCATTTTACTTTTCTAATCTATTTTGATCTTTTTAATTTTGCCTTACAAATGACAGCATTGGTTTGCATTAATAACATGCATTATTATTACAATAAAATAATCATTATAAAAAGATCTTGATAGTCTCTATGAGCCTTGAGTAAATTATGAGCAACATTTTGATTTTGTAATGTTTTGTATCCTGAAGTTGAGTATAAATAATTTTTAAATGCAACCTTATTTTATTACAGATCTATATAATAAGTGCTCAAAGTTTGGCTAGGAATGAGTAATAAAAAACTGATCTGAGTATCAGATGTATTTATATATAAGTTAATTGTGTGCACAATCAGAGCTAAGGTCAGTGTCTTCTGTGAATCAAAACCTCAATGTGTAGCTAGCAGATGTTTAAAATTAAAAAAACCTGTTTTTACCAAGCTTTTTGCCTGTTTATTGACGTGTGCTTTGACTAGCCACTGTGTAACCACTCTCTTTTTTTAACTTTGTGTGTGTGTGTGTTTCATCAGCTTTAGTCATGCTGCTCAACCTGATGAGCAACCAGTCACTACATGCATCTGACCCTGAACGTCTGTGCACAACACTCGCTGAGGGGGACGTTCGCTGTGATCTGCCATCTAATATAAAAGAAACATTTCCTGGCTCTTCCTGCCACTACGAGTGGAGTATTAATGTAAGTTTTTGATCAGATTTGTACCTTTGCATTCATGTTCACAAAACTTCCTGCTTTTGCATTGGGCTCCATTCTTGAAGCAGTCAAACTAAAAGACACCTAAAAGTTGCTTAGTTCTGATTTATTTGGTTAATTGTAAGTAGAGATGGCACCAATATGATAACTGCAAAAAACTGAAGACGAAAGAAAATGCTTATATATAAAGAAACCCTTTTTATATATAAAGTTGTTTTAGCAAGAACTGACTTAATATATTCAATATTATTTATTATTTAGTAATTTAATAAGTAATACTACATTCATGATTTTAGCATTGTATCTTTCCTGTCTTCAGTTAAATTTGTTTAATTCGTTTTAATGAAAAAAAAATGTTGAGTAGTGATATTGACTGATGCTCAAGGGGGATTTTCACACTGCACTTAAACAATCTATAGCCCACTTTTAATCTCTGGTAGAAGAACATTACACACTTTTAATTTAGAAGTGGGGTCAATTCCACTTTGTTCTTGAAATTATGAAACACTGCTCTGAAGCAGCATTTGTAGTGCGTTTGCAACTTTAAACCACATGGTGGCGCCAGTGTACAGTATGAAACGATGTGTTATCCCTAGACTCTAGGGCCTAGAGGCTTAGCAACAGAAACACAATCAGAAATGCATTCCTCATATCATGTGCTTTAAACAGTCACAGAAACCCTGCGTATATATAGGGTAAAAAGTAGTGGTGAAGAGGAGACAGTTTAATTTGATAAAGGAAACAATAACTGCTAGGGTGCAGAACTGCAGAATGTTTTCAATAATTTTGATAATTTAAGAGTCATTTCTTCAGTCATTTCTACAGTCATGCACTGTATTTATCCACTTATGGTTGCTGACACCAAAAATATCCAAATAAGAATGCTAACTCTAGGAATATACTAAATTCTAAACATAGTACTAAACATAGTTAGTTGGGGGAAGATAATCTGATCATCCGACTGTATTATAACTGAACACAACCCGAAAAGTATTTTTTTAAATTCAATAGTTAATTACTCCTGAAATCCTAATGTTAAATTGGAAATCTTGTAGTCTTGGAGGATTAGCCAAACGAACACAACCTTTAGGAGAAAGAGACCATTAAACCTACTCTAGCACGTATGGTAACGCAGCTAATGTTGTAGGATACTTCTCAGATATTTACCCAGACCTTTAGTTTTGCAGACACTGTGTATTATTTTGTATACCGCAATACTGTAATGGACAGCAATGTTAATATGATCAATAGAAATATGTGAATACAGTTTTCACGCATGATCCTACAACCGTAACTGCTAGTCTGAATATGTTTGTGTCTACATTTTTTAACATTTACCCTCCTTTCCTTCATCTTTTGACTTCTTCATCAGAACCTACCAGTGGCCTATTCACATGGCATCGATTGGGAAAAGGTTTCACCAGTCATCAATGTTACAATGGAATCGATCACACTTGGCAGTTGCAATGGCACACTTGTCTTTCGCCCCAAGTGTGCTAAAACAGGCGTATGTCATTTGTAATTTATTGTTTATTCATAAATCTCCCTAATACATAGTACTATCAATACTTTCCTACTCTCCTAGTACATAATTAATGACACCGTTCTGATCTTTGCATTTTCTAACAGCTAAAACCATCTAATAAACAACAGTAATATAGTGTTTTATACCTAGACAACTGCTTTTGACTATCTGTATAAAGTTTAAACGTTCTTTTGTGTTGCAGGACCAGAACAAGTTTTCATTCTCATGTAAGTCGTTTAAGCAGAGCATAAAGCATTTCATACTTTCATTTTCATTTCTAATCTTATTCTGAATTTCACAGCAAATGGCATCTGTGCTATACTTGTCTGTCTATAGTTGTTTGTCTATTATCTTAAACGTCTATAAACAGGAAGGCATTGTGTTTCCCTCTTAGCTCATCCTTTTTTTCCCACCAGATACAGTAAATGAAGTATTTCCTGCAGTTTTACTGAACATAATATGTATTACTGAACTGTTACCATGGTATATCTGTTGCCTAAAAGTTGTATAGGACTAAATTATCTTATAGTTATGTGTTTATATTGAACAAGTTCACTCTCTCTTCTGCTTTGAGGTTACCACTAAGAAACAGTTCTCTTTCAATTGCCACATTTCTTTCAAAAATGTGCTCACAGGAGTGCAACCAATGCAAAAGTCAAACTTAAGAGGAAATGAAAAATGTTACTGAAATCTATCAAACAGTTTCATTATCATGTAACAGTAAATTTGAGATGTCATCAAGAAAATTGGATTAGATACTTAATGGGGGTGGGGGTGGGGGTGATGGTGTCAAATTTAAACTGATCATGAAATAAATCTAGCTTGAGATTTCAGAGAATTGCTTGCACAAGGAAATGTTTGTGCACTCTTTGGACACCCTAACTCCGCTTTCCCCATCCACTACTGGATAACGGGGCAGACCTGTTGCCCCCTCCTCCTAACGTCACCAGGGTCCCCCAAGGAAACTTGACACGCCAGGGTTTTGCATTGGTTTATATTGATATGATATTTGCTGTCACAAAAATAGACAAACCCAATCCAACTAAACAAATCAAACACAAACAGTAGTAAATAAGTTTTTTGCACAGTGCAGTGAAAAAGGGAAGTGAATCCTTTATTTTAAAAATAGATTCTGTTTTAATTCTTCCTTCTAACATGATGATCCTTCTAACATGTACAATGCTGAGAATGAATTTTGGATCATTTCTCCCATACAAAGCATGCATATCAAAGCATGGATTAATAATTGAGTAATGGATATCATATGGCACCATAAAACCTTAAATATACTTATATTACTTCTGTAAGGGAGAGAAGTTGTAATTAAGAGAAATTAATAATGTCAAAATTCTTTTCCATTTATAATACTTTATTACTTGAAATTATTGAGGATTATTTTTAATATTGTTTAATATTCATGACAGCTATATTACTTTGTGTGCTGTTAGTTATAATGTGTTAGGGTTCACAAACATTTTCTTTCAACTGTGAGGCCCAGTAACCATCTGGCCTAACATTATGAACAACACCCAGTGAGTAATTTAGGTTTCAATGGTTTCCTGTCAACTGTGTAGAACGCTTAAAATGAATTGAAAGGAATTGCATTCAGCTATGCATTTAGGTTTCAGTATTAGCATTGTTAGTGAGAAACAATGTGTTATAGCAACATGGCAACTCTAGTAAACATGCTCTAATTTGTTAAGACAGGACAAGTTTGAGCATGTTTACTAGAGTTACCATGTTGCAACAACACATTGTTTCTCAGTAACAATGCTAATACTAAAACCTAAATGAATAGCTAAATGCATTTCCTTTCAATTCCTTTTATTACCCAATCTAATTGCTTTGCTGTTGACTGGCTAATTTCCAGCTTGTTTGATGCCTTGTGTTTATTCTTGCAGGTCCTACAGATGTTGCTCCTCCTCCAAAACCTACAGGTACAGTAATGCTTGATTGCAGGGCTTACAATTATAATTTATAGCAAGGTATATATATTTTTTTGTTATGCATTTTTTATTCCAGGACATGTCCTGTACTACATGATTCATTTGTGTACAAATGTTTACACTACACCTTCTGTCAACATCCTACACAACCCTGCACTCTATAGTCATGTTATTGCTTTAACACAAAGTTGTTTCAAAGTTGAATTGTTTGTATTGGAACAGGGAGAATACTGAAATGTACGGAACAGCTTGTACGAAAGGAGGTAGTGTATTAAACTTATCAGAGTGTATATAAAATATATATAGAGTGCATATAGAAAATATATAGAGTGCATAGAGAGTGTATATAGAAAATATATAGAGTGTGTATAGAAAATATATAGAGTGTGTATAGAAAATATGTAGAAACTATATAGAGTGTACATAAAACATATACAGGAATGTGTATATAGTAAATAAATAGTATATATAGAAAATATATTGAGTGCATATAAAAAATATAGTGTATATAGAAAATATATAGAGTGCATATAAAAAATATATAGTGTATATAGAAAATATATAGAGTGCATATAGAAAATATATATAGTGTATATAGAAAATATACAGAAAATATATAGAGTGCCTATAAAAAATATATAGAAAATATATATAGTGTATTTAGCCAAACAAGTGATCACATGCACGTTTAAAATATTAATTCTTACCTTGGTATTTGCATGTATTGCAGTGTGTCCACAATCAACGAGTTCATTGAATAAATAAAATACATATAGGCAAACAAATAAATAATGTGCTATAAAAACTCAATCAATCTCCTTCAATCCTCGCACTTTACATTATGGACCAGTTTGACAGTTGTGGAGATGCAAGAAGATTTGAAGCAAGCCGGGCGTGTTCTGACGTCAGGTGGGGGAGTTCGTGTGGGCTGTCTTATCTTTGAACTAATTATAAATTCAAAATAATGCCATTTTAAGTTTCGAAAGATTTCTTCCCCCCTTTTTTGTTTCACAGTGGTTTGGACCATTGACTTTAAAGGTGCCCTTCCACACAAAACCGTTTTTACTTGGATTTTTTGATATGTGTTAGGTCCATATGTGTTTGTGTTGTGTCGTGAATGTGAAAACGAACTGAAACCTGAACTGCAACCAGCCAGAATTCGTGTAGCTCAGTGAGTTTCCTATACAGCAAGGATGGCTGAACGTCAACGGGCTTGTGAAGAAGCCATTCTGCCGCAATTCAAGGTGATTGTAAACAAAGTTCCTCTAGCCTAGGCTACTTATTGCGCTGGGTGAATGAATAGTCATGCTCTCATATCCTAGCGGTTAGCCAATCGGAGCCAAGCAGCATAGCTCATTTGAATATTCATGAGAACTGGCGCAAATCGAGCTGAGTCTTCCTGCAGGCTTTCTATACCACACTATTTCTATAGAATGGCTTGAAACAAGGTAACCAAGGCATTTTTTATTCACAAAAAAATGTTAGAGTCCATGGTAAACTTCAGACATTACCACAAAAGTAATTAAATACGTGTGGCAGGGCATCTTTAAGTGCACGCAGCGTTTGTGTCTCAGCCTTGGCTGAGGAGCAAGTCGTTATTTTCTTAATATTCGTTTAAAATAAATGTTTGTTTTCTTGTTGTTGTTTTTTTTTTACTTCTCAGCAGAATAACACACATTTACGTTTGTAACCTCCGTTACCTCACGGTTTACACGAGGACAGAGACGTTAGAGATATGCTAATGCTTTAGATATCGGGTCTTGCTTCTCATCTACAACGGTGTGAGCATCCAGACGGATCAGCTATAAACTGTGGCGTCTGTAAAGTGTATCAGCTGTGTCTGCAATGTAGGAAAATTAATATTAATGTTAAACGTGCACAGAAAGGCTTTAGTGTGCAAGATTTATTACACAGTACAGTGCACTTCGTGTACAGTTGCACTCTGTCTGGTAGCATAATTGTCCTAAACTCAATTGTATTGTATTGAGTAAATATTTTTAGTGAATATTAGGATGTATTTGGGTTGTTGATTTGAAGTATTTCTACTTTTAGATCTCTACTTATTTTGTGTTGCCCTCAGTTTATTGTCCTCGCGCAAAAGGGAATTTAAATGTAAGCCTATGTGGTTAAACAGTCTTAGTGCAAAGAATAACAATACAATGATTGATAGTGATTCTGTGCCAGAGAACTGAACTGTTTGTCTCTTATGACATAAATACGTGTGAATTAGTAAATAGCAGCTGGGCTAATAGCTGAGGTGGGTTTCTCATTCAGATTTAAACAAGTGGCTTGATGACGTGGCGTTTTTAACGGACACTCAAGATACTTTTTATTTTTAGTTTAAATTGAGTATAAATGTGAATTGTTTCTCATTTTTACAAGATTTTCTTTTGACCTATGAACACTTTAACTTTAAAAAGACATTGAGCTTCATTTAAAGGATATTTAGTTTGAATTCATCACTATTTTATCCACAAATGTAAGGTATTAAAAGTTACACTATTACTAACTATTCGGTGCACCTTCAAAAAGATATTAGGATTTACTATATTGTGCAAAAGTTTTAGGCAGGTGTGAAAAAAAAATGAAAGTGTAAGAAAGTGTTAATAGATTATTTTTATTAATTAACAAAATGGAATGTAAATGAACAGAACAGAAATTCTAATGAAAACAGAAGGTTGTTCCAAACATCTTAGGGAAGTAACCACAGTATTCTGTATCAAATCCTTTTGTCTCTTCACTGAATCCCAGACAGACTTGACGATGTTGAAATCAAGGCTCTGTGGGAGCCAAACCATCTCTTTCAGTGCTCCTCCTTCTTCTCTATGCTTAACATAGTTCTTAATGACATTGGCTGTATGTTTGGGGTCGTTGTTTTGCTGCAGAATAAATTTGGGGTCAGTCAGACTCATTCTTGATAGTACTGCATGAAGAATAAGTATCTGCCTGCATTTTTCAGCATTGAGGACCATTAATCCTGACCAAAACTCCATTTGCAGTAATGCAACCCTAAACTTGCAAGGAACCTCCACCATGCTTCAGTGTTACCTGTAGACACTCATTATTGTACTGCTCACAAGCCCTTCGGCAAACAACCTGCCTCCTGCTACAGCCAAATATTTCAAATTTTGAATCATCAGTCCAGCTTCATCTATTGACATGTTTTTGCACCCCAGATCCTATATTTTCATGAATAGTTGAGTCGCTTAGCCTTGTTTTCACATTTGAGGTATGCCTTTTTGGTCACATTTCTTCCATGAAGACAACATCCAGACTTCTCCTGACAGTATATGGGTGTAACTGGGTATTTTGTAATGGCACTGCTGGATATCTTCCAATGATGATAAGTGTGCATGATATGTCTTTCATCTGCTGGATTAAGCTTGCTTGACTGACCACTGCGTCTACAGTCAACTTCATCTATAAACCTGTCTCCTGTGAAATATTTGCCTGGCAAAGAAAACCTTGCTGATGCAGTATAATAAACATAAAGTAAACATACACACACACACTACCCACTCCTCCACCATGCCAGTCAGAACTCAATAATATAACTAGATTTGTAAAGTTCGTCACGACAAACTTTGTTGTTTGCTTGACGGAGCCAGTAATCATCACATCCTATGCTTTTTGGAGGCAAGTAGACATAGTGTGCCGTAACTCTGCTCTTATCAGGGGTTGACGTGCACGTGACATCACGTGACGTAATCAGAATAACCGTGAGGCAGTCCCCCCTATTGTGCTGAGCGTTTTGATATGTCACATGTCCATGTTGTGGTAATTTATTGATTTAGCATATTTTGGGGGCGGGGCTGCACGTGACGTCAGATGACGTCATCAATTGTCACATTTCTATATTGTGTTCATTCTGTGATACGTTTATTTTGTGGGTGGAGCTGCATGCGATATCACGTGGTGTCGAATGACGTCACCAGAATACCCGTTGGGGTGCCAATACTTTTAGAGTGTTGAGAGAGTTTGGACATTTCATGTGAATACTGCAGTCATTTTGGGATTCTACCTAATATTATACTACATAGTACAATATATACAATTCTTAATGATGAATGAATCGATAGATAGATAGATAGATAGATAGATAGATATTTCCACCATTCAAGTCTATTGCAACATTTGTGATATTCTTATTAATAATAATAAGCATATAAAGCAAAAGAGAGAGGCAACCTAATAAATAGAGCTCTGATTGAGCTTAGTCTGTTTTGTTTTACAGAAACCTCCTCCACTGCTTCCATTCATACAGCACCCTACAGTAGGTATTACAAGAGCATGTACATGTGTTAAGTCTCATTACCATATCCTGTTATTTAATTTGATAAATGTACATGGAAGAACATATGAATATTCCTTTACTTCAAAATGTCCTTTTTTCTAGTGTTGCTGTCTATTTGGATTACAATCATCATCTGTCTTTGCGGTGTTTAAGGTATGCATTTTGTCCATCCATTCATCCATATGTTCAGTATTCCACGGGGCCCAAATGTTACTATAACCAAAACATCTATCAGCCATTACTATGGTTGTTATATTACAAATGAAAATGAGTAAAATCATTGATGAGGCTTCAGGAGGTGTAATTAGCATTATTTGGCAAGACTCATGGCATGACTAAAGCTTTTCTCTCCTTGGTAATGGTGAGGATAGAAATACACTCCAAAGTTTTGAGCTGTTCTGTTGATTTTTGTGGCCAAACATTCTTCATTTTGCACCATTTTGTTTGTTTGCTTATTTGTTTTTCAAGATTTTCAGTGCGAGTTTTTGTGCTTTTTTGGAGGGACAATAATGTGACCTGGCAAATTTGCAAGCCCAGGATTCTTCTGTTCCCAGTGAAGGCACATATGCTGTCACGTTCTGTGATAGCATTGCTCATGTTCAACACATATAAAGCAAAGCAGGATCATGGAAAAAACTCCATTTTGTCCAAACCTTCATTTTGTCAAGGGAACCATGATGATACTAAATTCCAGATTGGCCTACAAAAATACATCATCCCTGCAGCACTCAATATTCTAGCAAAATTAGAAAAAGCATCATTTGATCAGTTTAGTTAAAATATTCAGAAAATCATCAGTTGATTAATTACCACATACAAGCATACTTTAGCACAGAACATTTCACTTCGCTAAGCACAGTTTCTTTTTTTTATGTATGTTCAGGATCATCACAAGCAAGGCAGGAAGGAGAACTGACGCTGACAACGTGACATCATAACTGATATCTACAGAATTACAAATGGAACATTTGTATTTAAAAACACTGAAAGTCAATGAATGTACATTTTTATATATATATATATATATATATATATATATATATATATATATATATATATATATATATATATATATAATTTCGGTATGTGTAATATTTGGTAGAGCCAACTTTAGCAGCAATAACATATTTAAGTCTAAAGGGAAATGTATGTAAATGATTTTGGAGTTCAGTGTTTTCAAATGATATATTAGTATCCATAATATATATATATATATATATATATATATATATATATATATAATATATATATATATATATATATAACCTTTATATATATAACCTATATATAATAAATTGCTTAATATTGCGTATGTTAAGTGTTCATCAGATGGATTGAGGATGGTTCATCAGATGGATGGCCTGAGGGAAGAAACTGTTCCTGTGTCTGGTCATTCTGGTGCTCAGGGCTCTGTAGCATCAACCAGATGGCAACAGCTCAAAGAGGGAGTGTGCTGGATGTGAGGAGTCCAGAGTGATTGTCTTTGCCCTTTTGCACACTCTGGAGAAGTACAGGTCTTGGAGAGTGGGGAGAGTTGTGACAATGGTTCACTCAGCAGTCCGGACTACCCTCTGTACTCTTCTGAGGTCAGATTTGGTAGCTGAGCTGAACCAAACAGTAATTGAGGTGCAGAGGATGAATTCAATGATGGATATATATGAGATATATATGATATATGATAATAATATAACAATGCAAATATACAATAATAGAAATAAATACAGTTAATTATAATGTCAGTCAGTTCAATGATGTTTGTGTATCACAGGTGGACTGTGGTTCAGAGAGGAGTTATTAATTGCATGGATGGTATTTTCAACTGTATTCATTCATGTTTTAACAATAAAGAGAATATTACCATCCCATTTTGACTTTCCCTGGAAATTTGTGAGGGTGGGAAGACCTTCATTTCACTGCATTTCACTGCATGTCGTACTCTGTATGTATGTGTATGTGACAAATGCTTTGAGTGGCAGACTGCAATGATGCACTATCTTAATATAGGTGATATAGATAACAGCAAAAATGGGTAGAGGCTGAATCTGGATGTACATATGGGTCTGATGGCCAGGTATTTCTTTTGCCCATATAGATTATGTTAGATGTACAAGATGTGCGTTGCATTCCTCCTAACACAAGGTAAAAGTCTGGAGGTGCAACAACTCATGAGAGTTCATTTATAATGCATTATTAAAGAAAAAGTAACCTTCTCTTGTATTGAGGTTTGCTATTAAGATGTTACATGCCTTCATATGGGACACTGGATAGTCACGGGAATGACTAACTACAAACACTCAATTTTACAAACAGAGAATGAGTAAACCACAGAAGCCCTTTGGTTTGAGCTGATTTGTTGATGATATGGAGAAATGTTTAGCGAAGTGGGTGGGGTGAGAGACGTGTTTATATAAATCCTGGTGGGGACGAAATGTCACCGGAAGGATAGGAATTCAACGACCATGTTTGGGCATTTGGATCTTCCCCCTCATAGAAAACCGATTTATTTATTTATTTATTTATTTATTTATTTATTTATATTTCGCGTTTATTAATCAACTTAAAAGAGCCAAAACGTTCCCTTGCTTACAGAGGATACAGTTAGCGTTAGGATTAGTGGTCGATATTGTATTAATTAGCTGTATTAATAACTATATCAATGACCGTCGTCATGGTTTCACAATTAGAACGCTTGTGGCTTGTTGCCTAGCAACCTGTTCGCTTTAGCCAGGCAGTCAGTTGCAGGTGTGTAAGGAGAAGCGGTACGTAATGGCGGACCGAGGACTGGAGAAAGCTGACATAGGGGCACTGAGCCCTGAGCAAAAGGAAAAATTGCGCCAGTTTAAGGTAATCTGTAGTCGGGAAATGTGTAAAAGTTGTAAACTAGAAGAAAAAAACGGTAAAGTGCCCGGTATTTTCAGCGTTTAAGAGACAAGGCGTTGCTTTTATAAGTGGTCTGTGTAAGTCTCTGTGGTTAAAATATTTATTTATGGTTCGGGTTATAATAAGTTCCTTTTGTGGTTGTATGAGCAATGTATAGATGTTTAGATGTAACTATATGTCTAATAAAATATCTATTCACTGTAGAAAGTCCAGCTGTTTCTAAGAAAATAGTAAAGACAGAAAATATAAGTCTGGCAAAGTTTGTGTTTCAGCTTAATCAGCTTGGCCTGTTTTTAAACTAAAAGACTAATTAAGACACTAATAACCTTTTAATTCTCATACCATGCAGGATACATCACATCCTGTGCTCACGGTGGTCCATTTTACATTTACATTTACAGCATTTAGCAGACGCCCTTATCCAGAGCGACTTACATTTTTATCTCTTTTTTTATACAACTGAGCAATTGAGGGATAAGGGCCTTGCTCAGGGGCCCAGCAGTGGCAGCTTGGTGGACGTAGGAATCGAACTCACAAACTTCCGATTGGTAGTCCAACACCTTAACCACTTGGCTACCACATCCCCCCCAGATGGCCACATCCCCCCCTGATGGCCTCCACCAGGTCCTCTGTCTGCTCCATGTTAGCTAGTGTGGGATTGTGATAGGAACATATAGGCTACAGTCCATAACTGTATATGTAATATGTTAGTTGTACCTGAAAAAAAGCTGGCGAGTAAATGTACACTGTGTGAGCTTGTTGGACATCTGACTATAAGAGCCTCCGTATATCTGGAAAAGCTTTCTACAGAGTGTGTCTTTTGGAATTTGTTACTTTTCTGTCAAAAGATCATAAGTGAAGTCAGACACAGATGTGGGACGAGAAGGTCCGGCTCACAATCGACGTTTCAGTTTATCCCGTTTATATACCTTGCATTGTGCAGAGGGAGATAGTGATACCGGAACACGTACAGTAAGAGAATTCATAAAACTGTTTGGAAGCAGTTGTCCAAAATATCTGTATATGCTAGCACCCAACTAGCACTTCTTTCCCTGTTTGTTGCATTTAAAAAAAAAAAATTAAAACTTTGATCAATGTCATAAACTCATGGTATCTTAAATATGTAACCTAGTGAACCAGAGTTAAGCACTTTTGTATGTCGCTCTGGATAAGGGCATCTGCCAAAAGCTGTAAATGTAAAATGTTGCAGATTCAACCTTTCTCTTCACTGGAACTATGGAACAAGTCCTGAAAAAACTCCAGACCATTAACCTTCTTCCACCACACATTACTTTACAGTTGGTACTATGCTTTCTGGGGAAGTTGTGGCCTAATGAGAGTTTGACTCCTAACCCTAAGGTTGTGGGTTCGAGTCTCGGGCCGGCCACGACTGAAGTGCCCTTGAGCAAGGCACTGAACCCCACCTCCGGGTGTGTGTTCATGGTGTGTGTGTTCACTGCTGTGTGTGTGCACTTTGGATGGGTTAAATGCAGAGAACGAATTCTGAGTATGGGTCACGTCACTGTCACTGTCACTCTCCTGGCATCCACCAAAACCCAAAACGCATCCATCCGACAGCCAGAGAGAGCAGGGTTATTCATTACTTCTGAGAAGACAATTCCACTGCTCCACCGAGTCCAGTGTCAGTGTAAACTTCACCATTCCAACTAACACTTGACTTTGTGCAGAGTGTGTTTAGGCTTGTGTGCAGCTGCTTGGCCATGAAAAGACATTTCATGAAGCTCCCAAAACATTCTTTTGCTGATATTGTTTCCTGAAACAGGTTGGAAATCTGTGATTTTTACCAGCTTCAGCTCTCAGCCACCCCATTCTGTAATTTTTCACAGTCTACCACTTGGTCACTGAGCTGTTGCTTCTCCTTCTAATTCCCAGTAATAGCACTTACAATTGGTGATGGCAGACTGAGCAGGATTAGGGGCAAACATGCTGTCCTATGACATTGAAAGTCACTGAGCTCTTCAGTACAACCCATTCAACTTTCAGTGTTTATTTATGGGGCTTGCATGACTTTGGTTTTATGTTCCTATTAGCAGAGAGTGTTGCTGAAGCATCTTAACTATTGTGCTGTCTGCACTTTTTACCCAGTTGATACAGTGAATATGTCAATAAATGTCTTTTTTTTCATTTTCAGTGAAGAATTAGCTCTTTCTTCCAGTAATGTTCTCTTAAGAGTAGAATTACATATAACAGGCTTTAGCAACGCAAGATACACGGACCATTCTGTTGGACTTACTGACGACAATATCTTGTATCACAAATTAAGTATTGCTGTAAAAGAAATCTAAAATTGGTCAAATGTTTTTAACTGTGTTGATTTCACTTTGACTTTTACCCTTAGATCAAGACCAAAATAGCGAATGAAATGTATCTGAGAGCTCATCCAGAAGTAGAAATGCTGCTGAGTGATTTTCTGAGGTAAATATCCCAATGATTAGGAACAGTTTATGGTGAGATTCAGCACAAGAAACATCCACGTAAAAAATTCAATTTATATAATGCTACTATTTTCTTTATTTATGCAGTTATTCTATCAGTCAAGAACGTCATGTAATATTCACATCAAACATTAGAATGAAGAAAAATGTGATCTCTGTGACTTGAATCATGGAGTGTTTGTTAGTTTTCGATGAGCTGCTAGAGGTATTTCCAAAACAGTCTCAGTTTGGGTATTTCCGAACAAGTTTGAACAGAATGGTAAAAAAACTATTGAGTGAGCAGTAGGTCTCTGGGTGGAAATGGCTTGTTGGCCAGATTGATTTGAGCTGTCAGGAAGTCTATGGCACCAAATATCATCACTCTTTACAACCTTAATAAGCAGAAAAGCAGCTCAGCATGCACAAAACATTGAATCTTAAGATTCAATAAGCTACAACAGCTGAAGACATCTTTCTACAGGTTCCATTCCTGTCAGCCAAGAATAGGAATTTGAGGCTACCATAGACACTTGCTCCTAGAAACCGGACAATTGAAGATGGTAGCCCATCCAACTCTAGGTTTCACCTCAGACCAATCTGGGGTCTCATTTATAAAGCGTGCGTACGCACAAAACGGGGCCAGTTTTCGCGCAAAGGTTGTTCATTCATTCATCTTCTACCGCTTATCCGAACTACCTCGGGTCGCGGGGAGCCTGTGTCTATCTCAGGCGTCATTGGGCATCAAGGCAGGATACACCCTGGACGGAGTGCCAACCCATCGCACACACACACACTCATTCACTCACGCAATCACACACTAGGGACAATTTTCCAGAGATGCCAATCAACCTACCATGCATGTCTTTGGACCAGGGGAGGAAACCGGAGTACCCGGAGGAAACCCCCGAGGCACGGGGAGAACATGCAAACTCCACACACACAAGGTGGAGGCGGGAATCGAACCCCGACCCTGGAGGTGTGAGGCGAACGTGCTAACCACTAAGCCACCGTGCCCCCCGCAAAGGTTGTGATCTATAAAAAACAAACTTGACGGGAAAATGTGCGCACCTTTAAGCAAACTTTGAGCTGTGCGTACGCACATTCTGGAGACAAAGGGAATTGGCGACACAGATGGTGAGGTCGTGAACTGAAGTTAGATTGTAGAAAATACATGTGAGAAGAACGATTATAAGAATTAATGACATTTAATTTTCACCCCATTTCATACGTTATATCCACATTATCATGAGGATTAAATCCAACAGTGTTGTTTGTGCCGATTGTTTTAGGCTAGATAGGCATCTAGTAAAATCCAAACGTAATTCAAATTGTATTAAAAATAAAATAATAATAATAATCAGCGCTACTCCGTCCAGGGTGTATCCTGCCTTGATGCCCAATGACGCCTGAGGATAGGCACAGGCTCCCCGTGACCCGAGTAGTTCGGATAAGCGTTAGAAGATGAATGAATGAATAATCAGCGCTGCCTTACAGTCACATTGTCCACAACGGGAGCGCAGGAGGAGAAGGCGCGACTACATGTGATACAAAATAGCATGAAATACCCTTTTATTAGAGAACTGCAGAACACAGTGTAAAAAAGAAATATTTTCCTTAATGTACATATATCATAAAATGTCAAAGTCTGCAAATACAGTCATGAAGCACAATCGCTACTCATCATCGGTCCTAACTATTACGGTGTTCATTACAAAACCGTCATGAAGAAGCATGTGTTCACTATAACATTTTCGTCTTAAATTTTCGCCCACAAATTAATTCTGTGATTTTGTCAAGGTGTTAACGATCAGTCTAATTGCTAGAAACATATCAATGCTCCGGTGACCCGGGTATGTAATGCTTCATTATGGCACTGCTGGCACTGTTGGAGGATTACGCCAATGGCAGAATAAGGAGAGAACGAGTTTTCAGGGACCATGATGATATCCTGGCCCATTATGATGACTGGCTAATAAGCCGATTTAGATTCCCTAGAGCTGTGCTCTTAGAGCTATGTGCTGAATTGGGTCCAGTATTAGAGAGGGCAACACGCCGGAACCATGCCATCCCAGTCCAAATACAAGTCATCACCACTCTGGGGTTCTTGGCAACCGGCTGTTTCCAGTGGGAATTGGCAGACAGGTAAATTATTTATATAAAAAAACTATGAGTAATCCTCAACTTTGTCTCTAAGACCTTTTTGTATATGAAATAATTCTATTGGAATCTATCCACCCTATAGGTCTGGTATATCACAGCCGTCCCTGAGTGCCATAATATCTGTCGTTTTGAATGGTATACTTAATATGGGTAGTCGATACGTCAGGTTCCCCTACACTGTGCGAGAACAGGCCGAAATTAAAATGCAATTTGCAGCAATGTCTGGTTTCCCAAATGTAATCGGCGCAATTGACTGCGCTCATGATGCTATAAGTTCACATCTGAAAATGAATTTGCTTATGTTAATAGAAAGCATGTGCATTCTATTAATGTGCAAATCATATGTGACTCCAACATGACCCTCACAAACATTGTGCCACGCTGGCCTGGTTCAACACGATTCCTTTATCTTGACACATAACAGTGTAGGGAACAGACTAAATGCAGGCGCAGTACGTGATGGCTGGCTTCTTGGTGAGTTTAACAATATTAAAAAGTAGAAACTGTAACTATTTTGGTTTTAATATAATTATAACAATGTTGCTTTTAATATAATTATAACCTACAGGCGACAGTGGCTACCCCCTGAGACGCTGGCTCCTCAACCCATTTTTAAACCTGCAGAGCGCAGAGGAAACTCATTATAACGAGGTCCACTCTCGTGCCCGCGCAGTGATTTGCATTGACTATTTATGGTTAAAAATGGGCGTGTACAGGGCGGGATTTCACGTACGCACATCTGCGGGTGATCTGTGATTTATAAAGGGAACATTGCTTAGAGGAGTGCGTACGCACGGTTTTATAAATCGGAATTTTTTTTGGCGTACGCCATTTTTGGCTTTTGGGCGTACGTAAATTTTAGTAGGGATCCTATGCACAGTTTTATAAATGAGACCCCTGGTCATTTTCCTCTGATCTCGCTCATCGACAAGGTGTTTCAGCCTGCAGGAGCCTCTGTTCACAGCATGTGCTTGTGCAGTTCTGCTAGTGTGTGAAAATCCCAGGAAATCAGACGTTTCTGAAACACTCTAACCAGTCTATCTGATATCAACAATCATGCCATGGTTAAAGTCACAAGAGATTAGACATTTTCTTCATTCTTAACATTTATTGAAGCTCTTGACATGTAACGGAATGATTTTATGCATTGCGCTGCTGCCACTTGATTTGCTGATTGAATAAATGCACCAGTGTGGTTACGTTTATATATATTTATATATAAATATATAATATAATTGTCACAACCGGGAGGAGGAAGACAGACCCAGATATAGGATAGCTTCAAATAAATAGGATTTAATAACTAATAATACATAAAACAGGAACAAAGACAGACTAGACAGGACAAAGGACGAGGGTACACTGGCGATGATTCCGTGCTGTCACCGGTTAAATAGACATAACAATTAACATTAGGGAACAGAGACGGGGAGGAGTAAACAAAGGCGGGGCAGACACATGACACGGAACATAAACAAAGGCGCATGGCCAAAAGTCCGGGCTGAATCCTGACAATAATAAATATATATTATATATATGGCTTATCTTTTGTAAATGTATGATTGTTTACTTTTGTATCATTCGTGTCATTGTGTCTTACAATTTAAAGAATGCTTAAGGAATTTAAATATTGCAAATTAATCTTTATTTTGCATAGAATGAGCATACAATTTTGCATACAATTTGCATAAACAAAATATGCAAATTGGGTGCCAAAACATTTGCATAGAACTGGATATCTTAGACATTGTCTGTATTGTACTGGATCTTAGACATTATCAATAACAGTTTATGTGAGGTTAACTTGAATAAACGGAAAGTGACACTAATAAAATTCACCATTAACATGTTAAGTGTTCAGTAAGTTCAGTAAGCCTATTAACTACACTGATGTACTCCTTTTTTAGGCCAATTTCAAGGTTTCCTATTGATGTAAGTGGTTTGTTAGTGATGAATCTGGAGACAGATTTATTTGCACAGCTTATTAAAATGATCTATATTTATGTGGTTGTATATACTGTTTTCTTCTAGCTGTTCAAGGGCCTAAGCATGTAAGTGGGGAGGCAGGCTCATACGATGGAAAATGTAAGTTATGTTCGCATGGGTTTTAATTGTTTTCATTTAATGTCAAATAAGATAGAATTTGTTGCTGAATGAATGAATGAATGAATGAAGAGGAACAATTTCTCACAAAAAGTGAGTTACATAGTGTTTGTTAAAAATACTATGCATCTGTCATTCAAAGTATAAACACAAGAAACACTTCAAGATTCTCTCCAAGTCTGTGGGTGACTTTAATTCACTAGTCACTGATCAGAGCCACATACTATGGCCCATGGTGCTCAGCCTTATGCTTGTGCAGCCATTGCTGAACAAATCCTACCAAGGGGAAAGGGGGTGAGTTTGAGACACTTTAAGGTCAGAAAACAATGCCAAGAGTTGAGTGACCTCATCATGCCGTTGGACCATGATGACAGTTACATGTGTACAGATTCTCCATATTCAGAAAATGTTGCTTTCTCTTCAATACAACTTGCTACAGGTATAATGTAAGATCTATCTTCCTGACTGTTTTGAGACACTGTCACATCCTGACCTGTCCAACCAATAGAGGAATGATAAAATGGTTTTAAAGGAAGATTCTTTTTTTCCTTGTATGTAACTCATGTTCTCTGAACAGCATGCAGTAACTGGTTGCCCTTTATCTTTTGTGTCAGTACATTTTCTGTGGTTCCTATGCATCCCTGTGTTCATTGGGTTAGGATGGTATTGCAAGACAAAGGGTCGTGAAGTGGTAAGTTATCAAATCTTCCGAAAAAGTGATGGTATGAAATAATGTAAAACAGCATTAATTGGACTTATCTAGAGGTGTAAAGGAAAATCAGTCTATCATTTGGTACATCAATTTCTTACCTTACATCTGTCAGGAAACAAAAAGTAAAACAGTTAAAACCTGATAGTGCCATTGAAAATGGAAGAACTTGACAAATATAGCTGCAACAAGTTCAACCTCAAGATCAGTCCACATCTTATATTACCTTTTTGTTTCCTTTGACACTGTGAGCTATCAGATCCTCCTGTTAACTCTCTGTTCTAGGCATCAGTGGTACAGCTCTGCACTGGGTGGAGTCCTGTTTCTCAGGTCGATCCTTCAAGGTTTCATGGAGAGGAAAGTGTCTGAATCCCAGCAACTCACAACTTGGGCATTTTCAACATGCAGTCATTTGATCATAAATGCTTTGTGAATGATTGATGGATAGAATAAACAGGTTGATAGAGGGATGGATGGACATTTTAAATGTAATTTAAAAAATAAGCATACTTCTTCACAATTTATGGGGGAGCCCCTTTCAGTTAAAACAAAATCTACATTCATGCATTTAAGTAACCACTAACTTTCACACCTCTATTCTATGCACTTTGCTCCTCTTTCACTCTTTCAATTTTTTATATATTGCATTGGTTTTTTGTAACCATATGAGGATGGGTTCCCCTTTGAGTCTGGTTCCTCTCAAGGTTTCTATCTTCCATTCAAAAGAGGTTTTAAGGGGTAAATACATTCATTCATTAATTTTCTACCGCTTTTCCGAACTACCTCGGGTCACGGGGAGTCTGTGCCTATCTCAGGCATCATTGGTCATCAAGGCAGGATACACCCTGGATGGGCACACACACTCTCATTCACTCACACACTACGGACAATTTTCCAGAGATGCCAATCAACCTACCATGCATGTCTTTGGACCAGGGGAGGAAACTGGAGTACCCGGAGGAAACCCCGAGGCACGGGGAGAACATGCAAACTCCACACACAAGGCGGAGGCAGGAATCGAACCCCCAACGCTGGAGGTGTGAGGCGAACATGCTAACCATTAAGCCACCTTGTCCCCCGGGCTAAATACAAACACATTTAAATATATGTAATATTAATCTTGAAATTTGTATTATATTAATCTTTATATTATTCTTTATATTAAAGTTTTTTTCTATATTAATGTTCTGTAAAGCTGCTTTGAGACAATGGCAATTGTAAATAGTGCTATACAAATATACTTGAATTGAATTCAATTGAAAGTTTTGTGGGGAAAAATGTATTTTTGTCTCTGGAGCAGGTGGAGCTTGTTTACATGCACTACAAATATAGTGTAATAAAGACATATGCCACACCATCAGTGTGGTTTTCCAGGTATACATCTATTCATGAAGTTATCTCATTTTATTTTACTGAATTAGCAATTGTTACTAAACACAGATTTACAGCAACCCAGCTAACTTGCTAACATAACATGTAAATCAGTAAATGTAGAATTATTGCTGGTGCCGTCATTCTTAGGAAAGCCAGGGCGAATTCAGTGTGTGTAATTCTGATAAAACCATCTTAGGGAATTTACTTTCACTGAAGGGTTACGGAGTTGAAGAGTTCAGTGTTGGGTAAAAGCTATTATGAGACACGTACATGTTATACGAGACAATAATTAATTGTATGTGTGTGTTTGTGTGTTTCTTTTTCTCCCTCCACAGGCTCCACATCAATTCTCTTATCTAGAACAGCATCTCAATCAAAACTGCAGACTCTATTACTATCTTTAAATTATTATTTTTTCAAATCTACACTTACACTAGCACTTAAACCTATACTCATTTGTGCCCTTGTGTCTTCTTCCACTAAATTAAAAATCTTGTATTTTAGCACTGCAGTAAACATTTATTTACATTGATGTTTTGGTTTTACTAACATTTTAATAATTGTGATAAAGTCCTAATTTAAAAAATCTGATAGATAGATAGATAGATAGATAGATAGATAGATAGATAGATAGATAGATAGATAGATAGATTAAAAAACAGACATCAATGCAGACACGTGGAGTTAAATGATGTAAACACTAAACAAGCGTCATCTGGAAAAAAAATCGTTATCTGAGCATGGGAAAATTTCACATTCATAAGATGAAATGGAGTGACTCCAAACGAAAACAAAAAAAAAAAAAGCAAGCGTCATCTGAACAAACACGCCCTTAACCCTAAAGCATGGTACCGGCTTAGCTCCGTTTCACACGATGTTCAACACCTAGAACATGAGGCAGGGGTAACGGCAGGTATCTGCGATGTCAATATTTATCATAACCATAACCAATCTTTAAATCGCTTTCGGCTAATGTCAGACGGAGTTAAGCCTGTCATGTTCTTAACTTGCTTTTTCTGTGTAGCGCATGTCATGGAGGTCGTGAGTTTATTTTTGCCTGTGCTTGTATTGAGGATCTGTGCGGCTGCCGTTCCTACGAAACGTGAGTAAAATTGTAAGCGAACTTTTGTTCTGATTATATGCAATGGTTCATACTCAGTATATTCTGATAACGAACGAATGAATGAAGTCCCCCGGATCCTCCGTCGCGCGTCAGAAAGGGAGGAGGAGCGAGAGACCTTGTGTGTGTGTGTGTGTGTGTGTGCCTCATTCAGCGGGCTTTTATCTCTTCTCCCGAACCGAATTAATAATCAGTGTATCTAGAAACAGGAGCACCATCATGGCCCATGGCAGAGGGAGAGAGAATAATAAATAAATAAATAAATAAATAAATAAATAAATAAATAAATAAAAAGGAGCCCACGTACTTGACATTAAGAGAAAGCTGTGGAACTTCCCAGCACATGTCATCATGGTGATCTGTTTACCAAGAAAGTTCATACCATCTACACATTTCTGATGTTTTCAATCATTTGTTTCAGGCTGCTCTCTGACCAGCCAGAATATCTCCTATGTCTGTGAAGACATCAGTACAGTCAGAGGATACAGTTTAAGTGTTCCTGAAAGTGTGTCATCTGAATGCCTGAAAAAATGTGAGCACGGCTGGTCCAATAGGTGAGCCTGTCATAGAGAATGCTGTGTTTGTTTGTTTTAGTTGAAGTGAGTTCCTCTAAGCAAGAAACTTGGCACATTGTGTCTTATAGAACAACACCTTAATGGTCAACTCAAAAGAAGAGGCTTTTCATAGGAACCTGACCACAACCACCTGTTTGGATGAAGCCTACTGGAGAATGGACTGTCACTGTTCTGGAAAGGTAAGCATTTTTTATAGATTGTATAACAACGTGGAAAGGAAAGTACACGATCTGGCATTGTACAGTGAAGAGAAACCTGTATCAGTTCAGAATTTAGTGAGGTACAACAGCAATATGGTTTTCAGATTGGTCTCTAAGGACAGAAATATCACCTTATGACTGATGACTTGTGCTGTGTCATATGTGCAAGTCACAAGTAAGTCTCAAGTCTTAACCTTCAAGTCTCAAGCAAGTCCGAGTCAATTTTGTGTCAAGTCAAGTCAAGTCACTGCTTTATGTCAAGCAAGTCAAGTCAAGTCGTAGCTTGAGTCAAGCAAGTCACTGGCAAGTCATACAGATGTTTGATGATTTAACTAAATGTATATATTAAACAAAGTTAAATCTACAGTATTTATGGTATTTACAGTATTTAAAACTCTCTGAGAGTTTTATTTGCAACAAAAATGATTATATGCATTTATTTTTAAAAGGTGTCCACATACAGGTGAGTTGTAAATACAATAAAAATCTAAAAATGAATAAAACTACAAAAGAATAAGATGTAAATGTAACTGAAATAAGGCCAACATAAAAGCATGAAATGTTTCAATATGCCTCAAACATGGCAGAAGACCATGGAAAAGTGTATATATATATAAAAAGTACAATGGTTTCTTTGCAAGCAAATGGCATTTTTTGAACAGGCATTCCCTTTTAATGGGACATGAACACATCCTTAAATTAGATCCTTCCTCTTTAACAACAGAATAACAACAACAATCAATCACGTCAATCAAAAAATGTAAATTATTGAATCACACAAACCTTGAAGTGAATTAACTATCGGAGAGAAAGAGAGATGATTGGAGTGAGTGTAATTTATGTAATTTATTAATAAAGGGATAGTTCACCTAAAAATTAAAATTCTGTTATATTTTTCTCACCCTCATGATGTTACAAACCTGTATAAATTTCTTTGTTTTGATGAACACACATGTAGATATTTTGAGGAATGTTTGTAACCAAACCATTCATGAGTCCCATTCACTTCCATAGTATTCTTTTTTACCACTATGGAAGTGAATGGGGCTCATGAATGGTTTGGTTACAAACACTCCTTAAAATATCTTCCTTTATGTTCATCAGAACAAAGAAATTTATACAGGTTTGTAACATCAAGAGGGTGAGAAAATGATGAAAGAATTTTAATTTTTTGGGTGAACTATATATATATACTGTATATATATACACACTCAAAGCCTAACACTGAAGACCAATTATAAGTGCTATTGCAAAAAAGATGACATTTCCACATAAACAGTGACCAACCATTTACACTACATTGCACTTGCAAAAAATTAAATTTGATATTAGTTTGTGGGGGCACGGTGGCTTAGTGGTTAGCACGTTCGCCTCACACCTCCAGGGTCAGGGTTCGATTCCCGCCTCCACCTTGTGTGTGTGGTGTTTGCATGTTCTCCCCATGCCTCGGGGGTTTTACTTCGGTTTCCTCCCCCGGTCCAAAGACATGCATGGTAGGTTGATTGGCATCTCTGGAAAAATTGTCCCTAGTGTGTGAGTGCGTGAGTGAATGAGAGTGTGTGTGCCCTGCGATGGGTTGGCACTCTGTCCAGGGTGTATCCTGCCTTGATGCCCAATGGCGCCTGAGATAGGCACAGGCTCCCCGTGACCCGAGGTAGTTCGGATAAGTGGTAGAAAATGAATGAATGAATGAATTAGTTTGTCACTCAATTTTGGATGATGTGGTCACATCATCACACCACTCAAAGCCGATCCTGACCTCCCTGGGGCCCTAAGCAAAATTCTGTTAAGGGGCCCTTCTACCTGACCTGGGAGCCATGTAAACCATTTGCCACACATTCACACTTGACACCCCACTACTCCCACTACAAACCTCCCTCCTTTTAAAAAAGTTTGCTCCATCTCTTGGTCAAAGAGTAAAACAATACAGAATTAAATGAGGTATAAACAAATCTTTATTGAATGGAATATTTCAAATAGAATTTTGAGTTGAATATTAGCAATTGAATTTAAATGTAATTCCTGATATCAAAAATATGGTTACTACTAGAAATCACTCTTAATATTTAAATTTTAAGTATTGAAAACTGAATTCTTGATATCAAAAATCCACATCATGTGAATGTATAAAAGCTAAAATGGCTTGCCATGCTGTATCACTGTGTTTTATAGTATGCATGAGAGCAATACTTGATCCCTGATGGTTATTATTTACTGAGGGATGTGCATTCATATTGACCTGGCATTATGCCCACTCCAATGTAAATCCATTGGTTACCATATTGCATTAATGTTGTTGTAACCTTGATTGAGAGACTATAAACATTGTCATTTAGGAGCGCTATCACGCTACTTTTTGTACTGGTCCCCACACAGATGCTGCTGGAAAGCGCGCGTCATTTCGTGCACGATTGCACGCGCATATGAACGCATGTTCACGCGCGGCGCGGTTATTGAGCTGCCGTTTATAAACACTGTTGCCCTTGGGCGTTTATTCACGCGAATGTTCACGCAATAAATTGTTGTGTGACAGACAGGCCAAGAGATGCACCGGCAGCACTGCACAGCTAATTTAGCTAGTCAGATAGAGACTTTACCTGATTCCTTTTCTCGCATTTCACTCTCATTTTGTTTCTTTTTTCTCTTTTCATGGCCAGATGGATAGCTCCGCTTCATATTGTCATCTACACAGTAAATATTAACATGCGCTGTAAAATGAGGCAGGGGGAGGCGGGGCCTACCGTAATTTGCGGGGCCCTACGCAACTTGCGGCTCTGACCCTGCCATGGCTGAATACACGTTCAGCAGGTGCACTTGATGCAGGGATGGCCATTACTCTTACCGCTACCTTGAACATAGAGGGGAGGGTGTGTCTGTTCACAGCCCAAAACTGCAGGGAGTCCTGTCCATCACAAAATCCCGGTACCCGAACGTAATTATTTTTGGTTAATTATTGCAGCGCCTTCCATGTTTCGTCACGACTGTTAAGGTTTATTAGTTAGTGCGCGCTCTCCCTCTGCTTCAGTGGCGGAACTAGAGTTTTATACATGGGGTGGCCAAGGCAACTTTAGGTATATTATGTGTATAAAATACCCTGCTGTTTTGTTGGTGACGTACTATGTGGGCGGAGTTATAGACCTGCACAGAAAAGTTCGGACCGGTTCTAATTAGTTCAGTCGCTACAGATGAGGCAGATTATTGTTTGTTCTGATATGTGCGTCCTTGAGACTGTAAGTGACATTTATTAATGATTAAGATACCTTATGCTACTGTTTATGTGCATTGATAATTGTGA
The DNA here is from genome assembly GCF_030014155.1 of Tachysurus vachellii. Classification (NCBI taxonomy): domain Eukaryota; kingdom Metazoa; phylum Chordata; class Actinopteri; order Siluriformes; family Bagridae; genus Tachysurus; species Tachysurus vachellii. The sequence goes on along the minus strand of NC_083464.1, from coordinate 24,840,736 downwards.
GCATCACGTTTATGTGTGTAAGAATTTTTGGTCACGTGTCATGATAGCATGAGCATGTTTAAAGGTTAGTGTTAAACCTCTGAAAAGAGGGAGATGTAAAAGAATGACATGAACACGGGGTTTCTTCACTGCCAACTTTATGGGAAATTTAATTTTGTATTTATCACAATTTACAATAACTTTGCAAAACAGCATCCATTGTCTTGTTTCTTCCTTTTATCCATTTTAACAGCACTCTTAATTATAGAACATTTTAGTTATTTATATATAATATTTGGTCATTTATAAGCAAGACATGAATCAATTAATAGAGCTTTTTAGTAATGCCTAATACAGACAATTCAAAATACCATTTATATGCTCTTTAACTAACTTGCATCTATACCTCAATTCTGTAATCCACTTTTCACATCTCCATATATTCACCTTTTTCTTTTCCACACATCAATCAACACTAAATTACCGAGTTAAACATTAAATACAACACGCCAATGTTAAACTCTCTCTCGTTATGTATCTTTATAGCCTCGCGCCATTATGTAGGCCTTGCGCCCTCTCACACCTGAGCTCGTGCATCGTTAAACTAATACACATTTAAACATTTCCAACAAAACACAATCGATATCATTTTAACCTCTATATACTCTTAAACATTATATTATAATCACATGAGAACATTGTCACATTTTATCGTTCAAACTGCTACCTGAAAAGAGGGAGATGTAAAAGAATGACATAAACACGGAGTTTCTTCACTGCCAACTTTATGGGAAATGAAGAAAACCGCGAGTTCTCCCTCTAGTGAACCATCAGGCAAAAGCAATCAATCTGATTGTACCAAACGAATGCAGATGAACTAAAACTACAAACAAATGACCTAGGTATATTTTATAACAGTTGTAAGCATTCAAAATATTTGTAAATTATTTTTACTGTTTTCCTCTTTCAGAGTACACAGAATTATTTCCTCTTTTTGAACAGGCAGGAAAAAGCAATCGCTCTTATATAGAATGCAGAAGAACTAAACACACATTTGTTTTGTGAATTTAAATTCATCTTTCAATCTGTCACATTAGCTTGTTGTTGCAGTACTATCCATACTATTAGCAAAATATTTAATTCTTTGTCTATGTTTGTTATTAAGCTAAGATATTAGAATTTAGAAACACGTACGTTATTTATAAAGTTTAATCGGATTTATTGCGAAATGTTAAAATTATTGCCGGGGTAATAGCGCCATATAGTGGCTAATGGTGAATAATTTACTCTTTACTGCATATGTTCTATTTCACTTTTTGTTGCCTTAGTCTAAATGTATACTTTATTATACCACTTGTAAATTCCTGTTAAGTGTATTTATTATTTGTTTTATTTCAGAAACCACATACAAACATACATATGCACTCACACCAACCCAAATGGAAACTGAACATGATTCAAGTGGATTTGCTAGAATAAATCGGAGAATTTGAGCTATATATGTCGTGGACAATCCATTATTGCATCATCTTGTAACCTTCTGATCGAGGTTGAGGACAAGTATTGACACATCGGCATTTCACAAGCATATATCTAGAACATTATATATATTATGTATATAATGTATATTATGGCTAAACTATGGAACAAACCGATCTCTCTTGTCTGATTAATCTGTTAATAGCGTCTAACGTCAATTTATATAGCGACGTAACTTTTGAAATATTTTTATGGAAAACTAAATCCTGATGTTTAATCTCAAAACTTAATCCCAAAAACCGAAATTTGATGTTTTAGTAACTCTTTCTCGTCATTGATTGATGGATTTGAAATGTTGAGCGGCGTCGTGACCAAACGTCAAACGAAGACTTGTTTTGATAGGTGAAATGAGATGTCGATCAGCCTCAAACTTCCAATGCTATCAAATAAAAATTCGGGATGGCACCTGGTGTGGCCAATCAGATGTCAGGGAGACCCCTCTGGCTCCACCACTGCTCGTGCCTGCGTCACGTGGTTATATTACGCTCTTGCGTGCTTTCAAAAACATCCATCCATCTTTTACCGCTTATCCGGGGCCGGGTCGCGGGGGCAGCAGTCTGAGCAGGGACACCCAGACTTCCCTCTCCCCAGACACTTCCTCCAGCTCCTCCGGGGGAATACCGAGGCGTTCCCAGGCCAGCCGAGAGACATGGTCTTAGGTCTTCCCCGGGGCCTCCTCCTGGTTGGACATGCCCGGAACACCTCCCCAGGGAGGAGTCCAGGAGGCATCCGGAACAGATGCCCGAGCCACCTCAGCTGACTCCTCTCGATGTGGAGGAGCAGCGGCTCTACTCTGAGCTCCTCCCGAGTGACCGAGCTCCTCACCCTATCTCTAAGGGAGCGCCCAGCCACTTTGCGGAGGAAACTCATTTCGGCCGCCTGTATCCGGGATCTTGTCCTTTCGGTCATGAACCAAAGCTCATGACCATAGGTGAGGGTAGGAACGTAGATCGACTGGTAAATAGAGAGCTTCGCCTTGCGGCTCAGCTCTTTCTTTACCACAACAGACCGGTATATCGACCGCATCACTGCAGAAGATACACCGATCCACCTGTCAATCTCCCACTCCATCCTTCCCTCACTCGTGAACAAGACCCCAAGATACTTAAACTCCTCCACTTGAGGCAGGAGCTTTCCACCAACCTGAAGGGGGCAAGCCACCCTTTTCCGGCTGAGAACCATGGCCTCGGACTTGGAGGTGCTGATTCTCATCCCCGCCGCTTCACACTCGGCTGCAAACCATCCCAGTGCACGCTGAAGGTCCTGATTTGAAGAAGCCAACAGGACAACATCATCTGCAAAAAGCAGAGACGAAATCCCGTGGTCCCCAAACTGGACTCCCTCCGGCCCCCGACTGCGCCTAGAAATCCTGTCCATATAAATAATGAACAGGACCGGTGACAAAGGGCAGCCCTGCCGGAGTCCAACATGCATCGGGAACAAGTCTGACTTACTGCCGGCAATGCGAACCAAACTCCTGCTCCGGTCATATAGGGACCGGACAGCCCTTAGCAGAGGGCCCCGGACCCCATACTCCCAGAGCACCCCCCACAGATCACCACGAGGGAAACAGTCGAATGCCTTCTCCAGATCCACAAAGCACATGTGGACTGGTTGGGCAAACTCCCATGAACCCTCCAGCAACCTGGTGAGGGTATAGAGATGGTCCAGTGTTCCACGACCGGGACGAAACCCGCATTGTTCCTCCTGAATCCGAGGTTCGACTATCGGCCAAATTCTCCTCTCCAGTACCCTGGCATAGATTTTTCCGGGGAGGCTGAGGAGTGTGATCCCCCTGTAGTTGGAACACACCCTCCGGTCCCCCTTCTTAAACAGAGGGACCACCACCCCAGTCTGCCAGTCCAGAGGCACTGTCCCCAACGGCCACGCGATGTTGCAGAGGCGTGTCAACCAAGACAGCCCCACAACATCCAGGGACTTGAGGTACTCAGGGCGGATCTCATCCACCCCCGGTGCCTTGCCACTGAGGAGTTTCTCAACCACCTCAGTGACCTCAGCTTGGGGGATCGACGAGTCCTCAACCGAGCCCTCTGCCTCTGCTTCCTCAGTGGAAGACATGTTCGGTGGGGTTGAGGAGATCCTCGAAGTACTCCTTCCACCGTCCAAGAATGTCCCCAGTCGAAGTCAGCAGATTCCCACTCCCACTGTAAACAGTGTGAGCAGGGCACTGCTTCCCCCTCCTGAGGCGCCGGACGGTTTGCCAGAATTTCTTCGAGGCCAACCGATAGTCCTTCTCCATGGCCTCACCGAACTCCTCCCAGACCTCAGTTTTAGCCTCTGCAACCACCCGGGCTGAAGCTCGCTTGGCCCTCCGGTACCTATCAGCTGCCTCCGGAGTCCCCCGAGCCAACCAGGCTCGATAGGACTACTTCTTCAGCTTGACGGCATCCCTTGCTTCCGGGGTCCACCACCGGGTTCGGGGATTGCCGCCGCGACAGGCACCGGAGACCTTACAGCCACAGCTCCAACTATATCTAGTCGGTATCTCTCAACCTCCCGCACCAGCTCAGGCTCCTTCCCCCCCAGCGAGGTGACATTCCATGTCCCTAGAGCCAGATTCCGTGTCCAGGGATTGGGTCGCCTAGGCTCCCGCCTTCGACTGCCACCCAATCCACATTGCACCAGCCCCTTACGGTTTCTCCTGCAGGTGGTGGGCCCACAGGAGATCGGCCCCACGTCGCTCCTTCGGGCTGAGCCCGGCCGGGCCCCGTGGGGTAAGACCCGGCCACCAGGCGCTCGCATGCGAGCCCCAACCCCGGGCCTGGCTCCAGGGTGGGGCCCCGGTTGCGCCATACCGGGCGACGTCACGGACCTTGCTGTATTTTTCTTCATAAGGGGTAATGAACCGCTCTTTGTCTGGCCTGTCACCCAGGACCTGTTTGCCTTGGGAGACCCTACCAGGGGCAGAAAGCCCCAGACAACATAGCTCCTAGGATCAGTCAGGCACGCAAACCCCTCCACCACAATAAGGTGGCGGTTCAAGGAGGGGGCTTTCAAAAAAAAAAAAATGTTTTTCATGTTTCAAAAACAGATTAACAAAAAAACAAAAACAAAAAAAGTTATTTCGAGTCTTTTAACTCAAGTCACAAGTAAGTCTCAAGTCATGAATGTCAAGTCAAAGTCAAGTCGAGTCTTTTTTTAATATTTGTCAAGCATGTCTCAAGTCTCAAATTTGAGACTTAAGTCTGACTCGAGTCAAGTCATATGACTCGAGTCCCCCATCTCTGGAACTTTATATATAAAATATATACCATGGGTATACCATCCTGCAATTTTATATTTGACCATTTTTATAAATTTACAAGGACTTACAGTTCCAGAACATTACAAATAATTGGACTCAATCCAACAAAATCTGCAAATTTGGTGCCAAAAACTTTGCATAGAACTGGATATCTTAGAGACATTGCCTGCATTGGTCAATAACAGTGAATGTGAGGTTAACTTGAATAAATGGAGTGACACTAATAAAATTCACCATTAACACGTGTTAATGTGTTCAGTAAGTTCAGTAAAGCCTATTAACTACACTGATGTACTCCTTTTTTAGGCCAATTTCGAGGTTTCCTATAGAGGTAAGTGGTTTGTTAATGATGAATCTGGAGACAGATTTATTTGCACAGCTTATTAAAATGATCTAAATTGAATACAATGTAAACATTGACCGTATATTTGTGTGGTTGTATATACTGTTTTCTTCTAGCTGTTCAAGGGCCTAAGCATGTAAGTGGGGCCTAAGGCTCATACGATGGAAAATGTAAGTTATGTTCACATGGGTTTTAATTGTTTTCATTTAATGTCAATTAAGTTAGAATTTATTGATAAGTGAATGAATGAATGAATGAACGAATGAATGAATGAAGAGGAACAATTAATCACAAAAAGTGAGTTATGTAGTGTTTGCTAAAAATGCTATGCATCTGTCATTCAAAGTATAAACCCAAGAAACACTTCAAGATTCTCTTCAAGTCTGTGAGTATCTTTAACTCACTAGTCACTGATCAGAGCCACATACTATGGCCCATGGCTCTCAGCCTTATGCTTGTGCAGCCATGCTGAACAAATCCTACCAAGGCAAAAGGGGGTGAGTTTGAGACACTTTAAGGTCAGAAAACAATGCCAAGAGGCCAGTGACCTCATCATGCCATTGGACAGTGTCACATGTGTACAGATTCTCCATATTCAGAAAATGTTGCTGTAAGACCTATCTTCCAGCCTGTTTTGAGACACTGTCACATCCTGACCTGTCCAACCAATAGAGGGACGGTCAGGTGTATGTACTGTACCCATGTACAATTAGGCTCAAAATGCCTAGTCTGACTGACTAATTCATCAGCAGTTATGAATTACATACATACATACTGTACATGCACATACATATTCTGTTGTTAAATGCGGCCCTTTGTGTTTAGAAGGGGTGAAACGGAACAAGCAAAGACGTGACTTGACACAAAAGTATTTGTAGGAAATACAATATTACTGTCACTTTGTAACACAGCATGGTGCCCACAACAAAATGTCCAGTTTTTAAAGGAAGATTCTTTTTAGACCTTGTATGTAACTCATGTTCTCTGAACAGCATGCAGTAACTGGTTGCCCTTTATCTTTTGTGTTAGTACATTTTCTGTGGCTCCTATGCATCCCTGTGTTCATTGGGTTAGGATGGTACTGACGAAAAAAATGCTGTGAAGTGGTAAGTTATCAAATCTTCTGAATAACCGATTGATGGTTTAAACATGGATGGAATAATAGGATTCAAGAGAATGAAATAATGTAAAACAGCATCAATTGGACTTATCTAGAGGTGTAAAGGAAAATCAGTCTATCATTTGGTACATCAATTTCCTAGCTTACATCTGTCAGGAAACAAAAATTAAAACAGTTAAAAACTGATACTGCCATTGAAAATAATAGGTGCAACAAGATCAACCTCAAGATCAGTTCACATCTTCTATTACCTCTCTGTTGCCTTTGACACTGTGAGCTATCAGATCCTCCTTTTAACTCTCTCTGTTTTAGGCATCAGTGGTACAGCTCTGCACTGGGTGGAGTCCTATCTCTCAGGTCGATCCATTAAGGTTTCATGGTGTCTGAATCCAGAGATGGGGACTCGAGTCATATGACTTGACTCGAGTCGGACTTACTGTAAGTCGCACATTTGAGACTTGAGACTTGCTTGACAAATATTAAAAAAAGACTCGACTTGACTTTGACTTGACATTCATGACTTTGACTTGACATTCATGACTTTAGACTTGACTCGGCCTTGAGTTAAATGACTCGAAATAACGTTTTTTTTGTTTGTTTTTTTTAAATCTGTTTTTAAACGCACGCAAGAGCATAATCTAACCACGTGACGCAGCAGGCAAGCAGAGGGAGCGCGCGCACTAACTAATAAACCTTAACAGACGTGGGGAAACATGGAAGGCGCTACACCAACAATAATTAAGTTCGGATTTTGTGCAAGATGAGAAGAGAAGAACAGCAGTATGCGACCACATCGCTCACAATTGAATGACACAATTGAAGTTCTATGAAATTACATTTTTTGCAAGCGCAAATGGTTGGTCACTGTTTATGTGGAAAGCTTTTTTGCAATAGCACTTATAATTGGTCTTCAGTGTTAGGCTTTGAGTGAAAAGCGTATGGATTTTTTATGGGGATGCACATTATATATAAAAAACATCAATATAAACATAAAAATAAAAAACTTCAGAGTTGCAAGCACAGCCATATTCTTGTCTCGCATGCACACGCACACACATTCAATTTAAAGGGATAGTTCACCCAAAAATAAAAATCTTTCATAATTTTCTCACCCTCCGTGTTACAAACCTGTATAAATTTCTTTGTTTAGATGAACACGGAGGAAGATATTTTAAGGAATGTTTGTAACCAAACCATTCATGAGCCCCATTCACTTCTATAGTATTCTTTTTCCCACTATGGAAGTGAATGGGGCTCATGAATGGTTTGGTTACAAACAGTCCTCAAAATATCTTCCTTTATGTTCATCAGAACAAAGAAATTTATACAGGTTTGTAACATCATGAGGGTGAGAAAATGATGACAGAATTTTAATTTTTAGGTGAACTATCCCTTTAATATTAATAAATTACACTCACTCCAATAATCTCTCTCTCTCTCTCTCGCTCTCTCTCTCTCTCTCTCTCCAATTCACTTCAAGGTTTTTGGTTGACGTGATTGTTGTTGTTATTCTGTTGTTAAAAAGGAAGGATCTAATTTAAGGATGTGTTCAAGTCCCATTAAAAGGGAATGCCTGTTCAAAAAATGCCATTTTGTTGCATCCATTGTACTTTTTATATATATACTTTTATATGGTCTTCTGCCATGTTTGAGGCATATTGAAACATTTCATGATTTTATGTTGGCCTTATTTCAGTTACATTTACATCTTAGGCTTTGTAGTTTTTATTCATTTTTAGATTTTTATTGTATTTACAACTCACCTGTATGTGGACACCTTTTAAAAATAAATGCATATAATCATTTTTTGGTGCAAATAAAACTCATAGTCCATAAATACTGTAGATTTAACTTTGTTTAATATATACATTTAGTTAAATCATCAAACATCTGTATGACTTGCCATTGACTTGCTTGACTCAAGCTACAATTTGACTTGCTTGACATAAAGCAGTCATTTGACTTGACACTCACAAAAAATGACTCGGACTTGCTTGAGACTTGAAGGTTAAGACTTCAGACTTACTTGAGACTTGCACATGTGTGACTTACTCCCACCTCTGTCTGAATCACAGCAACTCACAACTTGGGCTCCTCACATTAAAGTCAAGGCCTTGACACTTCCCATTAAATATCACAATCATTGATCTGTAATCATTTTCAGCATGCAGTCATTTGGACTGTTATTATGCCCTGTGTTATTTATTTTAATGAAACAATCATTTGATCATAAATGTTTTGTGAATGATTGATGGATAGATTAAACACGTTGATTGAGGGATGGATGGTCGTTTTAAATGTAAATTAAAAAATAAGCATACTTATTCACACTTTATGGGGCGGGGGCCTTTCGGTTAAAACCAAATCTACATTCATGCATTTAACTAACCACTAACTCTTACACCTCTATTCTATGCACTTTGCTCCTCTTTCACTCTTTCACTTTTTTATATATTGCATTTCTTGTTTTTCCCTTTTTTGTAAGTTACTTTGTATAAATGAGTAAATGTAAAGATGCACAAAATTATTTCTGCTAATGTAGCTCATCCACCTGAAAGTTTGATGTTTTGTGTATGTTGAGATGCTGTTAACTCACCACAGTTGTAAAAGTGATTTATATAAGTTACTAAATCCTTTCTTAAACCAGTAAGGCCCCTCCAGTGTCACCCATATGAGGATGGGCTCCCCTTTGAGTCTGGCTCCTCTCAAGGTTTCTATCTTCCATTCAAGGGAGTTTTTAAGGGATAAATACAAACACATTTAAACATATCTAATATTAATCTTGAAATTTGTATTATATTATTCTTTATATTAACCTTTTGTTCTATGTTTGTTCTGTATAGCTGCTTTGAGACAATCTCAGTTAAAAAAAAAGTGCTATACCATCAGTGTGGTTTTCCAGGTATACATCTATTCATGAGGTTATCTCATTTTATTTTACTGAATTAGAGAAATAGACAACAAGATAAATACTAAAAAAATTTAATATTTTACCACATTGAATACAACTAAATGAAAAGTTTAGTGTTGCACTATAATTTTATAAATTTTAAGTATAAACAAATATACAATAAACATAAATTTAGGCAACACTAAACTTTTAGTGTTGCCTAAATTTATGTTTATTCATAATCTAATCTAATTTAAAATATATAATTGAAAATAGCATGTAGTATAAAAAGGAAGAAAAGGTTTCATCCAATCCAATCCATAGATGGCCATCAAATTGCCTTAAAGGTTTATGTGATGGTTTTGTACAAGCTAAGGCAGAGATTATGCACAAAAGAAATTACCTCACTGTATGGTGATTAGAATATTTTCATTTAATCAAACCTGGTTTATTGCCAGGTGATATGATTTTAACCCATTCAGCATCTAGTATTCAAGTAAATTTGTTCAGAACTGAATAAAACAAACAGAGTTGGGTGGAGGTATTTAGAAAAGTCCTTTCTGTGCGGTGACAGGCTATAATATGACCATGTGTGCACTGGAACATGTCTGGGCATGTTCCATTTCCTCTTGATGGTGGCTACATTGGCTTAAACCATGTTTTTATATACTATGCATCCTCAGAAAAGTCAAATCATAAGGCCTCATACTAGAAAGTTTTCTATTGTTTTTGCTCAGACATTTTTCTGTGCTTTAATTCCTGAGTATTTTAATGCAGAGCATTTATGAGCTCTCGTGAGCACCACAGTCAGAAATATACAATACTAAAATTCATTAAGTATACTTATAAAGTATAGTCATTTTCAAAATGACTGTCCTGTTAATCCTATGCCAAAAAATAGAGAGATGACTCACTTCAAAAATCAAAAATCAGTGATTCTAAAGACAAGAATACCTGTTCTTATGTTTTTCATTTAAATCAGATTAAATTAATGAAGGGGGATTTTAAGATGTCTTATGTTCATGTTAGTACGTACAACTCAGATGTTACACTTGGGGTGCCTACTAAATAATGGAAAGTATATGTTTTATTCATAAAACTAGACCACGTTTGTACCTTGGTGCCTAGTGGTTAAGGTGCTGGACAATGTCCGGTAGGTGGTGCTGTTAAAAAGGAAGAAAAAATAATAATAATCACTTGTCTAGACTCACGCGTAAACGTGCGCGCTCCTCGAGCCGGGACAGAAGGTAAGATGGCTTTACTGAAGCTCTGTCTCGCTCTGTTTTTGTTCCCCGGATGCGTCCTCGCAAATACGCACGGTGAGTAGCTCTTTTCACACACTTTTTTTATTCATAACCTCACACGGTAAACATGACTCGATGTATAGCAATAGAAATCCTAGAATGTTTAGTCCTCGGTGATGCATTATGTTTAGAATCGCGGTGTATCCGACATCCTAACGTTTTGTCATACTTTAAAATACTTTACAATTTTTTCCACAACGCGCAACGAGATGCGCGATTTTACGCGCGCGCTCACCGGTAACCAGCATCTATTTAATCAGCTTCCGAGTCTGAATCAGCTTGGTGGTCTGATTTGACCCTACTAAGTTCGTGAAACATTTTAAATCCTTGTTGATATAGACAGTAAACTGTTTGTCCTTGGACAGTTTGCGCAAGCCTCAGCACGGGACGATTTTGTGAACGACGGGTAAAAATGGCAGATCTTTACGCATCCTTAGTCAGGATCCCACACCCTTATTGTCGCGGATAGCTAACCAGCCCATGAAGAGTTTACTTTGACAGTTGTCACCTCAGATTTGCTGATTGGGGATAAATACAAACACATTTAAATATATCTAATATGAATCTTGAATGGGGGGCACGGTGGCTTAGTGGTTAGCACGTTCGCCTCACACCTCCATGGTCTGGGTTCGATTCCCGCCTCCACCTTGTGTGTGGGAAGTTTGCATGTTCTCCCCGTGCCTCGGGGGTTTCCTCCGGGTACTCCGGTTTCCTCCCCCGGTCCAAAGACATGCATGGTAGGTTGATGGGCATCTCTGGAAAATTGTCCCTAGTGTGTGATTGCGTGATTGCGTGAGTGAATGAGAGTGTGTGTGCCCTGCGATGGGTTGGCACTCCGTCCAGGGTGTATCCTGCCTTGATGCCCGATGACGCCTGAGATAGGCACAGGCTCCCCGTGACCCGAGGTAGTTCGGATAAGCGGTAGAAGATGAATGAATGAATGAATCTTGAATCCATCTAACGTAAATCCAGCCTGCCTCGACGAGGGCGCGTCCATTTCGCCTCATATGAACTGAATATGATCAAAGTGAAACGTCCTATAATGTAAACCGGCTTTAAATGTTGCATAAATCAACTTGTAACGTCTCTATCAATCACGTGTCTTTTAAAGGCTTTTTGTATACCATGAATTTTTTATAATCTACGCAATTGTCAAATCAAGATGCTTTTTTTTTCCATTTCAACAATATATAGCTGACGCAGTACATAATGAAAGGAGACAACGTTGCTCCAGGGCCATGGTGCTACATAAAACACAGACAGAGCTACATGGAACAAAGCGCTAAGGATTTCAGTTAGTTAGTCCTAGACACATTAAATGCATCTGTGCAAACAGTGCAATACAAAAGATCTACATTATGATTTGTAGATCTGTGAGATTTGTGATTTGTGAGAGCCGTGACCCGAGGTAGTTTGGATAAGCGGTAGAAGATGAATGAATGAATGAATTGTCTAAAGATGGTAAGCACCACCAAAGTAGTATATTTGTGTAGTGTTAACAATTTATCACACACAGTCAAATGCCTGGTGTAAGAGCAATTTTAACCATCAAATGCCACATCACTATATACTGGCACATATTTGTAATTGGAAAGCTGTGGAAGCTCATACAATGACATGCTGTGCCAGTGAGGACACATGTATTATTTATGTATTAATGTTTCAGACATTTATACTGAACACAGCAACTCTTTATACGCAGGTAAGGTAAGGTAAACATTTATTGTCCCCAGTAGGGAAATCACTGAAATGTGTGTGTATGCTGTAAATTGCTACAATTCTGTCTGGCTTTTTTTTTCTTCCATTTTTAATCCATGCTGATATAACATAGCAGTGCTATAAATAAAACAACGTGAAAGACATGACTGTGCTTCATTTCACTTAAAATGAAGATCATTTAAACATTATAATGTAAATGTTCTATATTTTAAAGTTTAAGTTTAAAATGCTCAAGTTCTAGTTTAAGACCTTCGAGACCGATACATATAAACAACACACTCCAGCTCCTAATGATATATGATGAGATTTCACAAGTGGAGTTATTGTCCTTTGTTTTTTATAATCCTAATAACCTTTATGTGATGATCTTACAGTACATGTTAGTGTTGCTACACTGATCAGCCATGACATAAAAACCACCTGCCTGATATTGTGTAGGCCCCTTTGGCCCACAAAACAGCTATGACGTGTTTTATTAAAGACTTTACAGTTTTATTAAGGTGCGGACTCATAATCTTTATACTTTTGGGCCACAAGTCACAGTGAATTTCTCTTTGATGTTAATCTATAAAAACTGAAAACCAAGAGAGACTGAGCTGATCTTTCTTTTTTCTATTTCTTTCAATTTTAAGGCAGCATTTACTGTTTAACTCAATCTACTTCTTTTAGGATGACAAAACCAAAACCTTTGCAAATGATCAGAATTTTATACAGCCTTTTTACGGATTCAAAATGACAACACGATGACTTTTTTCTTTTGGTCACACTTACTGTATATAGCCAGCAAAACTGCGTCAGTAGGTCAGAATATCAGTTGTGCACATCGGCACATAGTAATTCTGTGTTAGAACTTAACCCTGCTATTTAAAGTTAGTCGTGGAATGTATCATTTTATTTATTGCAGTATAAATAACAGGCCAAGAAAAACAGACAGGATGTACCTGTAATCAGAGGCAAGTCAAATAGAGACATAGCTGGGAGCTATCCACAGCTGTTATGTGATGCTCCATACTGTAGGTCACAATCAATACCTTTAGAGAGCATCTACCATGTACTATGGCTTGTGTTTCAAGGAAATGGGTAAAACAGTGAAAGAACCATGTATGCATAGATGAATAATTAAGTCAGTAAGTAAATAAAAAAACAAACCTCCTTTGCTTCATGTTCTATTTATTTGTAGCTGTTTTTATTCTAATCTATTTAAGTTAAATGTTCATTCTGACACAATATTGTAGTTTATCTTGTATGTTTTTCATTTAAATCAGATTAAATTAATGAAGGGGGATTTTAAGATGCACTCTAAAAAACGATTCGTTGGCTGAACAACCATTACTTTTAAAAATAAATAAACTAAACACAAATAACAAAGTAATTTTAACTTTCCAACCTCTACTTAGCATATATAGTGTCTGTAACATAAATATATAAGTTACAAGGTGAACCTAAATGTATGCATAAATATAATGAAAAAACATAAGTCACGTCAACTAGTATTAAAATTGCATCAAAACTAAGTAATTATAACATAATATTTTAAGTTTGACTGTGAGCCACGTGATATGCAAATCTGGAAAAAACTGGAGCCATTTTGTGACGCACATGTGAAGACGGTGGAAAGAGGTAAGCTTAACTTTCAATAAACTAAGCAAAATATTCGATTTTGAGGTTTTGAAATTAATAAACACTTGTTTGTAGTGTTAGATGAAGATATTTTCTGAAACGCAAAGAGACGAAGACGCTGAAAAGAGGTAAGATTTGTCGTTTTAACGTACATTCGTTTATTTGTGTTTGTGTTTGCGTTTGTGGTCAAGAAAGAAACTTTTTTAAATTGAATTTCTGAATTGCTACGAATTTAGCTTCAACAATTAGAAACGTGTTACTTGAATACTTATGAAAGTCCAGTTTGTACAAGTAAGTTATTGTATGAAAGGAGGAACGAGTGTGCACGCGATTGTCCGCCTAAAAGCAGTGTGCCTCCATCGAATGAATGTTCTAGTGGTTAATTTGTTTATTTCAGAGGTATATGACCATGCATCGCGTTGGCATGTTTGCATTAAGATAAGGGCGAATTCTGACGAATCTGTTCCCGCCCTGCTCCGTGTAACGCTTTGCAGTTCTTTGTTCAATTACCACCTTGGCTTGAAACTTAACTTTTCTTATAATAATGAGAAACTTCTACGCATGCGTAAATGCGGAGCAGAAGGGCGTGACACGCTTCCGACATCCGCTGGTCTCAGCATAGCACATTATGCAAAAACGTGATCTATTAATATCTTTAAATAACAGTATTGATAAATTACCAGTATATGAGTATTTTGCCAAAAAAAGGTGATGCGTCATTAGTATATACAATCTTTTACTGAAAAGGTCTATGCTAGTAAGACTCTGCAATGTCTTGCCTATTCATACTAAATATAAAACTTTTTTCTCTTTCTAGCTCAGAGCAAGAAAGTGTTGCAAAGGGGGCAGCATCAAGGAAGTGTCCTGTTTGTTTTTTTGTTCAAAATTTGTTAATTTGACACATTTGTTGTACATTCATGATGTGTGGTTTTAGGCTTCACCATTGTATTGCAGCCTGTTTCAAAAAATAAAGTGAAATGCTTTATTTTGTGTGATTTGCATGTGTAATTTATATTAGTGAAGTGACATGGTGACCCATACTAGGAATTTGTGCTCTGCGTTTAACCCATTCAAGCAGCAGTGCAGTATGCAGACCAATAGCTGATGATCTAAAATAACTTAAAATTTTACATTGGTTCAACTCAATTAATTATCTTTTTTTAACATAAATGAGCTTAAATTTTAAGTTAACTTAACTTGCAGTTACTTAGCAGATTCTACCATGTTACTTATATTTTTAAGTAAACAATGTTGAGTGTACCCAAAAATTTAAGTACATATAACAACAGTTTTCTTGTTAATTTTAAGTAATTTTTTTCCAAGTTGGGTTTACTTAAAAAGTGTGATGCAAAAATGGTGCATAAATATTTTAAGTAAATCCAACACATCATTTTTTAGAGTGTGTTTTATGTTCACGTTAGTACGTACCCCTCAGATGTTACACCCGGGGTGCCTAGTAAATAATGGAAAATATATGTTTTATTCATAAAACTAGACCACATGTTTGTACCTTGGTGCCTAGTGGTTAAGGTGTTGGCCAACCAATCAGAAAGCTGCGAGCTTGAACCACTGGACCCCTGAGCAAGGCCCCTAAACCTCAGTTGTATAAAATGAGTTAAACTGTAAGTTGTAAGTAAAAATAAGTGCAGTGTAGGTGCAGTGGCGGAACTAGAGTTTTATACATGGTGTGGCCAGGGGGTGGCCAAGGCAACTTTAGGTATATTATGTATATTATGTATATTGTGACTCCGTCCAGGGTGTATCCTGCCTTGATGCCCAATGACGCCTGAGATAGGCACAGGCTCCCCGTGACCCGAGGTAGTTCGGATAAGCGGTAGAAGATGAATGAATGAATGTATATTTTGGCTAAACTGGGAAACGAACTCTCTTGTCTGATTAATCTGTTAATAGCGTCTAACGTCAATTTATATAACGAAAATATTTTTCTGGAAAACTTAATCCTGTTGTTTAATCTCAAAACTTACCGAAATTTGATGTTACAGTATTCTTCTCTACCTCTCAACTCTTTCTTGTCATTGATTGATAGATTTGAAATGTCTTTTGATAGGTGAAATGAGATGTCAATCAGCATCAAACTTCCAATGCTATCAAATAAAAATTCGGGGTGGCACCTGGTGTGGCTGGCCAATCAGATGTCAGTGGTGCTCCGCCACAGGGTAGGTGTTTTTTTTTCTTTTTTTCACGTGCATAAAATGATCGCGTGATCCATTCACACTTAAATGTGCACGCTCCTCGAGCTGGGAGCAGACGGTAAGATGGCTTTACAGAAGGTTTGCATCGCTCTGTCTTTGTTCTCCGGCTGCGTTCTCCGGCTGCGTTCTCGCAAATACGCACGGTGAGTAGATCTTTTCACACACTTTTAAATTATTCATAACCTCACACGGGAAACATGTCTCGATGTATAGTAATAGAAATCCTGGAATGTTTAGTCCTCGGTGATGCGATATGTTTAGAATCGCGGTGTATCCGACATCCTAACGTTTAGTCATACTTTAAAATACTTTACAAATACTTTGAGACGCAGATTTTACGCGCGCGCTCACCGGTAACCAACATCTATTTCATCAGCTTCCGAGTCTCATGCGTCCAAGTTATGAACAGGACGTCATTTCCATGTTCTTTCCTTCGTTCAATAAGTCGCCGTTTATAAAATGTTCTATTTGACCTTCACATGTCTCACATATCCTGAAAGCTGTTCAGCCTAGAAGTATAGAGTAGTTTAATGTACAGTAGGTCTAACATCATTGTCGTTGAACTCGAACGGAGACACCTACTGCTTTATACAAGATCTATGGTGGTTTGATTTGACACTACTAAGTTCGTGAATCATTTTAAATTCTTGTTGTAACCTGCTGGTCATTGGACAGTTTACGCATCCTTACGCAGGATCCCGCGGCACCTGAAGAGTTAACTTTGACAGTTGTCACCTCAGATTTGCTCATTGGGGATAAATACAAACACATTTAAATATATCTAATATTAATATTGAATTTTGTATTCTATTAATCTTTATATTATTCTTTATAATAACCTTTTGTTCCATGTTTATGTTCTGTGAAGCTGCTTTGAGACAATGTCAGTTGTAAAAAGTGCTATATAAATAAACTTGAATCGAATTGAATTGTATCTGGAGGGAAATCCGGCGTAAAAATTGTGCCAAATCGAACCTGCGGACAACGCCATCCGCTGTAGCGACCCCGAAGAGGGAGGAGCCGAAAGAATAGCGTGTGTCCGCGTCTGCGTGTCCGTGTCTGCGCGTGCGTGTCTGAGTGTGTGCGTGCGTGCGTGAATCCATCTAACGTAAATCCCGCCTGTCTCGACGAGGGCGCGTCCATTTCGCCTCATATGAACTGAATATGATCAAAGTGAAATGACCTATAATGTAAACCGGCTGTAAATGCTGCATAAATCAACTTGTAACGTCTCTATCAATCACGTGTCTTTTAAAGGCTCTTTTTTATACCATGAATTTTTTTTTTATATTCTATAATATAAAATTTTGACATTGTTATGTTAGTGTATGTATTATTAAACACGGTTACTAAAAATACTTACCATCATTTATTTTCTCTATTTTGTGTGGTCACTGCTGTTTAATACAGTTACTTTGTTCTCGCCTTATAGCAAAACATTCACGATCACAGCTGATGATGGTAGTCTGGCTTCACGCTTTATTGGATCTGCAATTTTTGTGATTTTAATACACAATTTGGCCAGAGGGTTGTGGAAACCTGACAATCACACTTACAAGACACATTTTATTTGGTGCTGGTTGCAGCTGAAGCCCTAAGCCCTGATTTTGAACGCTTGTCCGTTACTAATGAATATTTTAACACTACCTAGCATTCACAGCATGCACCTTGTGACTGCTCACATCCTGCATGTGCAATGGTATCTCAGTGCTGAATCTCAGGTTAAAATAACACCGATCTTTAATACATACTGTAAATGATTTGAAGGAAACATCAAATTGTTTTTGTAATATCTTCATAATACATTTATTTTAAATGTTTTTTAAAGAACATCTGGATGGGTTAGTGGTCCCTTGGTGTTCTCTTAGCCTCACTGTCCTGCGAGGTCTTAGAATAGGCATGACATTTCTATTCTGTATTCAACATGACAATTCCTCTCAAAGGAGTTCAGCAGGGTGGAGATCAGGGTTCTGTGGAGGACCTTGAAGTTCCACAACTTCATAAACCATGCTTGGTTCAGAGCTGTATTGTCAGGATGGGCATCTTAGTACCTGTGAAGAGATATTGTAATGCTTCAGTATACAGCATATATACATCCTACACTACTGTGTGATTCCAAAAATACTTTGTAGTAATAGATTGGGAAAGAATCACATATGAGTGTGCTGGTCAGGTGTCCATGTACCTTTTGGCCATAGTGTGTCTTGATCTTGTTGCATTTTTTCATATTCTCCTACTTTTCTGTCTACATGTATACATATTTTAAAAATATTTTGCATGCATTTTAACTGTCTTTGGACTTTAAGACCATGAATTTGCTAAGAATATATACTATAAAACATTTACGAACAAGTAAATACAACATGGATTAATATTTAATAGTATAATGAATATTTGAATAATTACATACATGGATACTATATAAGTTTCCAGTTTATTAAGAAAACTCATATGAGAGGCGGTCATTAATTTGAAACCTACTAAGTGATCTAGATGGTAAATAGCTTTTTTTGGACCTTAACATTTACGTTTTTAGACAATAATTTTACATAAGACTACAAAGAAAAACAATCACAAAACTCCTCATTCACGCAAGGAGTTATAGGTAATATTGACTGAAAAAAGTGTCCACAAAGCCACACTTAGCTCCCTTCATGTTGCTGGCTTCCTGTGCTTTAGATCTAACACTCTAAACCTAGTTGGTAGACATTGGAGCATGAGAATTGGCTGAATCAGAGAGGAAATTGGCTGAATCAGAGAGGAAAAAAGAGGAAATTGGGAGATTAAATTGTCTTACAGTTCACATCATGTAAAATATGATACACTATTTTATGCAGTCAGTTAAAGCTATCTTTTGATATATGTATGTATTTAATGAAAGCAAAGTGTGGTTTAGCTGTTTTGTGGAAGCTACAGACAGTAGATGATGGAGCAAAATCAAATAATTATTAAAATTTATTATAAATATTATACATTTATTTATTCAATTTAATATAAATGTCTTTTAAAATATATACATTTCAGGGTCTTAATTGTCCAAAGATTGTACTGTAAGCACTACCACTGTGTGTAGTGTTAACCATTTATCACACAGTCAAATGCCTGGTGTAAGATCAATTTTTAACCATCTAATGCCACATCACTATATACTGGCACATATTTGTAATTGGAAAGCTGTGGAAGCTCAAACAATGACATGCTGTGCCAGTGAGGACACATGTATTATTTATGTATTAATGTTTCAGACATTTATACTGAACACAGCAACTCTTTATACACAGGTAATCACTGAAATGTGTGTGTATGCTGTAAATTGCTTCTGTCTGGCTTTTTTTCTTCCATTTTTAATCCTTGCTGATATAACATAGTCATGCTATAATAAAGCAGAGTGAAAGACATGACTGTGCTTCATTTCACTTAAAATGCAGATCATTTAAACATTCATAAAGGTGATAAAATATATATAAACTTTCAAATGTTCTATATTTTAAAGTGTAAGTTTAAAATGCACAAGTTCTAGTTTAAGACATTCATATGCTTACAAGCCAATTTACAGCTCTATAAACAACACACTCCAGCTCCTAATGATAAATGATGAGATTTCACAAGTGGAGTTATTGTCCTTTGTTCTTTATAATTCTAATAACCTTTATGTGATGATCTTACATGTTAGTGTTGCTACACTGATCAGCCATAACATGAAAACCACCTGCCTGATATTGTGTACGCACTAAAACAGCTCTGACATGTTGTTTTATTAAAGACTTTACAGTTTTATTAAGGTGCGACTCATAATCTTTAAAGGGGGGCACGGTGGCTTAGTGGTTAGCACGTTCGCCTCACACCTCCAGGGTTGGGGGTTCGATTCCCACCTCCGCCTTGTGTGTGTGGAGTTTGCATGTTCTCCCCGTGCCTCGGGGGTTTCCTCCGGGTACTCCGGTTTCCTCCCCCGGTCCAAAGACATGCATGGTAGGTTGATTGGCATCTCTGGAAAATTGTCCGTAGTGTGTGATTGCGTGAGTGAATGAGAGTGTGTGTGTGTGTGTGCCCTGCGATGGGTTGGCACTCCGTCCAGGGTGTATCCTGCCTTGATGCCCGATGACGCCTGAGATAGGCACAGGCTCCCCGTGACCCGAGGTAGTTCGGATAAGCGGTAGAAAATGAGTGAGAGTGAGTGAGTCATAATCTTTATACTTTTTGGCCACAAGACACAGTGAATTTCTCTTTGATGTTAACTGACTCACTGATAGCAAGCGTATTATTTTTCTTCTGTAATGTATATATGTTGTTGTATTTGACATGGACTGCTTAGGCTGTTTTAATACAAGTCTTAAACCTTAATACTACCTAAGCTTTTTAATCTATAAAAACTAAAAAGCAAGAGAGACTGAGCTGATGAAGAGCTTTGTGTGCCTGCAGGCACATCAGCTTTGTGTTAACTACTGTATAAACATGATCAGGTTTCACACTGGGTGAGAATCACAAATGGAGAGATTAAATTGCCAGTAATTTTTTTTTAAATTTACAGATTATTAAAAGACAAATAAAAGTATTACACACGCATCTATTAAGTAAACAAAGAGGTGATTAAGTTTTTATGTGACTCAACACTTCTGATACAGTGAACTGTATGTTCAAACAATATTGCGTGTGCAGAAATACTGGAATGAACCCTAATATTACAGCAGCAGTTACATGAGGTAATGAGAAGTATTGTGCAAAACAGCAATCAACTGAAATGTGAGACAGCAAGTTACTTTTATTGAATACATTTAGGCAGATAAAGGTGGGTTACTTTCACTTTTTGAGGCTGTTGAAAATTAATAATTCATAGAACAAACATTTAGGGAGCTAAAAAAAGATGAGTGCTTGTAAGACAAAGCAGACGTAAATGTGGTTTAGTGTGTAAAAGAAGACATGGGTGAAATAAATTTCTTCTTTTGAATTTTGCCAAAGGCAAAGGCAGTCAGAATGTGTGATGGTTTTGAAAGCTTTTGTTAAGGATGAAAAAATAAACAACGTTTCCTCTCCAGGTGCAAATTGCAGTCATTCAAAAGAGGTTCAGGATGCATTAACAATCAATAGAGGAAGTCATGTGTTATATTAAAAACAGGAGAATTTTTAAGTAGTAAAAGTGGCGTAGTGTATAATATGGGAGAAATTCAGCTTTCTTGTTGACTATTGCTTTTGAAAGCTGTTGGTAGAAAGGAAAATGTTTCCTTTCAAGCTGCATGTATGGCGATCGAAAATATGCTGTTACTCTTAATATTGGGAACAAAGCTCATCACGGCTACTTAAGCAGATTGTTTACGACTTTGCAAAAGATTTAAGCAGGTGTGAAAAATGCTGTACATTTTTAGCAATTAACAAAATGGAAAGTAAATCAACAGAAGAGAAATCCTAATCAAATCAATTGCCTGAAAAACAGCATCGTTTCTTTGGTACACTTGCAGTTTTTGAAGGAACTCAGCAGGTAAGTTGTTCCAAACATCTTAGAGAACTAACTTCTGTTTCAAATCCTTTTGTCTCTTCATGTAATCCCAG
>NC_083464.1:24776700-24816700 GCF_030014155.1 Tachysurus vachellii | reverse complement strand
GCTATTCATTTGATGGTCAGAGGAATAATTAGCACTCGAATTTTCCGATTACTTTTTTCCAGTGAGTAGGATAATGTTACAGCAACAAAGATTGAAGTAATATTTGGCTAAAGATGTGCTTAAAGCATCCGTGCGTAATGGAGGTAATTGACAGTTAATAGATAAAAGAGTTCTTTAGTGTGCCGGAGGGGAAACTGCAAATAGATTAACAACGTATACATTTTCCAATCAAAACAAATCACACAAAATAAATAGTTAAATAAATAAATAAAATTATGCTTTCACGTTTAGTATGTGGCTTTTTTATGGGGCTCTTCCCTCGCACTGATTTAAAACACAAAAAAACTGAAATAAAAATATAACTGATTAGTTGGCTTTAAGTGTGTGTGTGTGTGTGTGTGTGTGTGTGTGTGTGTGTGTGTGTGTGTGTGTGTGTGTGTGTTGGGAAGGCCCTGTAGTTGGTCCAGGACTGGTGCAGAATGAAGGGTGATCATAGGATGATCGTCGTTTTACCCAAAGAGGTTGCACAATAGCCTGGTAAACCCCCACCCTCCTGCAGCCTTTTCCAGTAACATGGGCCTGCACTGTCACAAGCTCTGAGGTGTAGATTTATTCACGTGCCTCACCCTTCTCAGACCAGAAAGCCTTGTAGAGCATGTGTACATATGATAATACCTAATATATGTTATTTATACTTGAATAGACAACGTCAGATGTTACAATTGGCGGAATAACGGGGTAGATAAAACATTTATTAAAATGTAATTAAATACTTCACATAATTTTGCAATTTATATTATTTGTGAACAGACAGTCTTTTCTTGAGTTGATCTGGCTGAATAAAGGTAAGGTCTAAGTAAAAGGGGGAAAAAACTAACAAAATATTTTAAGTAACAGGCAACAACCATATTTTGATTACAATTTTCGGCGTGTCATCCTATGATCACCCTTCATTCTGCACCAGTCGGATGATACGCCGTAAATACGTCGTTCTTTAAGTTGTTCTTTAAATGGATTCATCGTTATCGGGAAACCCGCCTGATTTATAAATCCTTGCGTAAACATACATGCAGCTGAAAAATGCAGATTAATGTATCTCTGAGTGCTGCCCACAAATTATCATAAACTTATCATAATAACCCTAATTATTATTATTAGCCATTGTCATCAGTATTATATATGGGCTACTACTAATAATAACCCATATAGTAGTGATGGCTAATAATATATTAACAATGGCTAATAATAATAATAATAATAATAATAATAATAATAATAATAATAATAATAATAATAATAATAATGGGGTAATGCGAAGTAGAGGATCATTCCGCTATCGAACACTGAAAACGCACACACACACACACACACACACACACACACACACACACACAGATAATAATATATACTACTACTACTACTACTACTAATAATAATAATAATAATAATAATAATAATAATAATAATAATAACTCTGTCCAGGGTGTATCCTGCCTTGATGCCCGATGACGCCTGAGAAGTTCGGATAAGCGGTAGAAAATGAATGAATGAATAATAATAATAATAATAATAATAATAATAATAATAATAATAATAATTTCTTTGCTGTTGTAATTAGGACTTTTTTGCATGACCCTGCTGGTGTGGATGGATAACTATTTTCTTTGATTATTAATATATCCGAACACAAATCATACAACATGTGATACTGTATAGCGCATTTAACAGCCTGAAATCCAGTGTGTTCAGGCTAAACAAGAAAAAAAGGCAAATTGTGTGTGTGTGTGTCCAGTGTTCGATAGCGGAATGATCCTCTACTTCGCATTACCCCATTATTATTATTATTATTATTATTATTATTATTATTATTATTATTATTATTATTATTATTATTATTATTATTATTATTATAAGTAGTAGTAGTAGTAATATATTATGAACTCTGTTTGTGTGTGTGTGTGTGTGTGTGTGTGTGTTTGTGTGTGTGTGTTTGTGCGTGTGTGCGTGTCCAGTGTTCGATAGCGGAATGATCCTCTACTTCGCGTTACCCCATTATTTTGGCGTATCATCCTATGATCACCCTTCATTCTGCACCAGTCCTGGACCAACTCCAGGGCCTTCCTCTGCAAGACCCTGTCAGGTCACAAAAAAAAACCTGTGGGTGAAATGATAAGGACAGTCAATATAATTTAATCATATAATAATTTAATAGCGTTCTTTATTCCTAAATAAATTTAAACTGCGCGTAGACACTCAGGTTTGACCGTCGCGGTGAGAGGTTATGTCATGACCCAATACATCACCATAATACTGTATACACAGGTAAAGAACGTTCATTTATCCACACTGTACTTACACTGTACATGCGTAATATTCAAATAAGGTTAAATTTGTGTCCCTCTGTGTCTTTCATATAGAACACACACACACACACACACACACACACACACACACACACACACACACACACACAGACAGATAATAATATATACCAGGGGTGGCCAACCGCGGCTCGACTCTTTGCCCGGTTTCATTCGGTTCTTACGATCATATCGAAGTTTGTATTTGTGTGTTTTTAATATGCGTGTTCGCTTCGCTTGAGTTCAATACGGTATTTTTGTCAAACGAAAACACCTCAAAGTTCCCCAGTAAGAGCAAGATCATCTGAGTAAACAATTTGTGTCAAGTTCGCTCTCAAAATGGCAGGGAAAAAAGGTGTTCATGTGTGCCCATGTGTATGATGTGGTTCTTTGCGGTAACACAGTAAAAAATGTGGCTCTTGGTCTCTGACTGGTTGGCCACCCCTGATATATACTACTACTACTCATAATAATAATAATAATAATAATAATAATAATAATAATAATAATAATAATAAATGGGTAATGCGAACCCCTCCTTGAACCGCCACCTTATTGTGGTGGAGGGGTTTGCGTGCCTGAATGATCCTAGGAGCTATGTTGTCTGGGGCTTTTTGCCCATGGTAGGGTCTCCCAAGGCAAACAGGTCCTGGGTGACAGGCCAGACAAAGAGCGGTTCAAGAGCCCTTTATGAAGAACAATAAAACAAGGTCCGTGACGTCGCCCGGTATGGCGCAACCGGGGCCCCACCCTGGAGCCAGGCCCGGGGTTGGGGCTCGCATGCGAGCGCCTGGTGGCCGGGTCTTACCCCATGGGGCCCGGCCGGGCACAGCCCGAAAGAGTGACGTGGGGCCGATCTCCTGTGGGCCCACCACCTGCAGGAGAAACCGTAAGGGGCTGGTGCAATGTGGATTGGGTGGCAGTCGAAGGCGGGAGCCTCGGCGACCCAATCCCCGGACACGGAATCTGGCTCTAGGGACATGGAATGTCACCTCGCTGGGGGGGAAGGAGCCTGAGCTGGTGCGGGAGGTCGAGAGATACCGACTAGATATAGTTGGGCTCACCTCCACGCACGGCTTGGGCTCTGGAACCCAACTCCTTGAGAGAGGCTGGGCTCTCTACTACTCTGGAGTTGCCCGCGGTGAGAGGCGGCGGGCTGGTGTGGGCTTGCTCATAGCCCCCCAGCTCAGCAGCCATGTGTTGGAGTTCACCCCGGTGAACGAGAGGGTCGTTTCCCTACGCCTTCGGGTCGGGGAGAGGTCTCTCACTGTTATTTGTGCTTACGGGCCAAATGGCAGTGTAGAGTACCCGACCTTCTTGGAGTCTCTGGGAGGGGTGCTGGAAAGTGCTCCGACCGGGGACTCCGTCATTCTACTGGGGGACTTCAACGCTCACGTGGGCAGCAACAGTGACACCTGGAGGGGCGTGATTGGGAGGAACGGCCCCCCCGACCTGAACCCGAGTGGTGTTCTGTTATTGGACTTCTGTGCTAGTCACAGTTTGTCCATAATGAACACCATGTTCAAGCATAAGGGTGTCCATCAGTACACATGGCATCAGGACACCCTAGGTCGGAGGTCGATGATCGACTTTGTGGTTGTTTCATCTGACCTCCGGCCGTATGTCTTGGACACTCGGGTAAAGAGAGGGGCGGAGCTGTCAACTGATCACCACCTGGTGGTGAGTTGGATCCGATGGCCGGGGAGGAAGTTGGACAGACTTGGCAGACCCAAACGTACTGTGAGGGTCCGCTGGGAACGTTTGGCAGAGTCTCCGGTCAGAGAGATCTTCAACTCCCACCTCCGGCAGAGCTTCAACCAGATCCCGAGGGAGGTTGGAGACGTTGAGTCTGAGTGGACCATGTTCTCCACCTCCATTGTCGACGCGGCCGCGCGGAGCTGTGGCCGTAAGGTCTCTGGTGCCTGTCGTGGCGGCAATCCCCGAACCCGGTGGTGGACACCGGAAGTAAGGGATGCCGTCAAGCTGAAGAAGGAGTCCTATCGAGCCTGGTTGGCTCGGGGGACTCCGGAGGCAGCTGATAGGTACCGGAGGGCCAAGCGAGCTTCAGCCCGGGTGGTTGCAGAGGCAAAAACTCGGGTCTGGGAAGAGTTCGGTGAGGCCATGGAGAAGGACTATAGGTTGGCCTCGAAGAAATTCTGGAAAACCGTCCGGCACCTCAGGAAGGGGAAGCAGTGCCCTGCTCAAACTGTTTACAGTGAGAGTGGGAATCTGCTGACTTCGACTGGGGACATTCTCGGACGGTGGAAGGAGTACTTCGAGGATCTCCTCAACCCCACCGACATGTCTTCCACGGAGGAAGCAGAGGCAGAGGGCTCAGTTGAGGACTCATCGATCCCCCAAGCTGAGGTCACTGAGGTGGTTGAGAAGCTCCTCAGTGGCAAGGCACCGGGGGTGGATGAGATCCGCCCTGAGTACCTCAAGTCTCTGGATGTTGTGGGGCTGTCTTGGTTGACACGCCTCTGCAACATCGCGTGGCGGCTGGGGACAGTGCCTCTGGACTGGCAGACTGGGGTGGTGGTCCCTCTGTTTAAGAAGGGGGACCGGAGGGTGTGTTCCAACTACAGGGGGATCACACTCCTCAGCCTCCCCGGAAAAGTCTATGCCAGGGTACTGGAGAGGAGAATTCGGCCGATAGTCGAACCTCGGGTTCAGGAGGAACAATGTGGGTTTCGTCCCGGTCGTGGAACACTGGACCATCTCTATACCCTCACCAGGTTGCTGGAGGGTTCATGGGAGTTTGCCCAACCAGTCCACATGTGCTTTGTGGATCTGGAGAAGGCATTCGACTGTGTCCCTCGTGGTGATCTGTGGGGGGTGCTCTGGGAGTATGGGGTCCGGGGCCCTCTGCTAAGGGCTGTTTGGTCCCTATATGACCGGAGCAGGAGTTTGGTTCGCATTGCCGGCAGTAAGTCAGACTTGTTCCCGGTGCATGTTGGACTCCGGCAGGGCTGCCCTTTGTCACCGGTCCTGTTCATTATTTATATGGACAGGATTTCTAGGCGCAGTCAGGGGCCGGAGGGAGTCCGGTTTGGGGACCACGGGATTTCGTCTCTGCTTTTTGCAGATGATGTTGTCCTGTTGGCTTCTTCAAATCAGGACCTTCAGCGTGCACTGGGACGGTTTGCAGCCGAGTGTGAAGCGGCAGGGATGAGAATCAGCACCTCCAAGTCCGAGGCCATGGTTCTCAGCCGGAAAAGGGTGGTTTGTCCCCTTCGGGTTGGTGGAAAGCTCCTGCCTCAAGTGGAGGAGTTTAAGTATCTTGGGGTCTTGTTCACGAGTGAGGGAAGGATGGAGCGGGAGATCGACAGGCGGATCGGTGTATCTTCTGCAGTGATGCGGTCGATATACCGGTCTGTTGTGGTGAAGAAAGAGCTGAGCCGCAAGGCGAAGCTCTCTATTTACCAGTCGATCTACGTTCCTACCCTTACCTATGGTCATGAGCTTTGGGTCATGACCGAAAGGACAAGATCCCGGATACAGGCGGCCGAAATGAGTTTCCTCCGCAGGGTGGCTGGGCGCTCCCTTAGAGATAGGGTGAGGAGCTCGGTCACTCGGGAGGAGCTCAGAGTAGAGCCGCTGCTCCTCCACATCGAGAGGAGTCAGCTGAGGTGGCTCGGGCATCTGTTCCGGATGCCTCCTGGACGCCTCCCTGGGGAGGTGTTCCGGGCATGTCCAACCGGGAGGAGGCCCCGGGGAAGACCTAGGACATGCTGGAGGGACTATGTCTCTCGGCTGGCCTGGGAACGCCTCGGTATTCCCCCGGAGGAGCTGGAGGAAGTGTCTGGGGAGAGGGAAGTCTGGGTGTCCCTGCTCAGACTGCTGCCATAAATGGGTAATGCGAAGTAGAAGATCATTCCGCTATCGAACACTGGACACACACACACACAGAGAGAGAGAGAGAGAGAGAGAGAGAGAGAGAGAGAGAGAGAGAGAGAGAGAGAGAGATAATAATATATACTAAGAAGAAGAAGAAGAAGAAGAAGAAAGTTGCTGCTGTTGGCCACCAGATGTCAGTCCGTATAAAACTGGTCTGTACCCACAGAGCACAGACGCCTACAGTACAAATCGCCCGCCTCTTTCTCCTCCATTTCGATGCACACGTGCAGTGAAACATCTTAGAGATGTCGAGAGATGTAAACATGTCGACTCTTTTCGGTAAGACTCTTTTCGCTTTATTTCGTATATATGTTTTGTTAATAGTCACGTTCACTAAATCGGTTTGGCAGAAGCTTTGCATCTGTTCTAAAATGCAGTATTGAAACCGAGAGGTTCTTCTAACGAAAATCGTTCAGTTTTCTGAAAGTCTGCGGTGTTTCTTTTGACCGTAATCGATTCTACTATTTTTAGAACAAAAACGCTAACGAACAAACACGCCGACACCAGCACAATTCAGACTGCACAAGAACATCTACACCACACTGTTTCTTCTAACAGTACACGTTTACACGCCTTGTCACGTGCTACAAAAGCATTGTTATAATAATAATAATAATAATAATAATAATAATAATAATAATAATAATCAGCATCATCATCACTATCATCATCATAACAATAATTTCTTTGCTGTTGTAAATAGGCCTTTTTTGCATGACCCTGATATATATATATGTGTATTTTAAAATATATATGTGTGTGTGTGTGTGTGTGTGTGTGTGTGGTAGCAGTGTAGTAGTTGTGTGGTAGTCGGTCTAAAACATTTCTCCAGCGGAAAACTGGATTACAGAACCACATAATTCACTTGTGCTATTTTTTTTAATCATACACTGCATACTTTGCATATTATTTGTATTTAAAATGTGGTTCTATGTGGTGAAATAGTAATTGCGGTTTCAGGGGCATCACCTAATTCACTTTAATGGATCTTTTTCAATTTTTCAATTCCTTTTGGTAAACAGCTATATTAATTCTATTCAAATATTTTGTATAGCACTTTAAACAATGGACATTGTCTCAAAGCAGCTCTACAGAACATAAGAAATATTGCAAAAAGTAAAAAAAGGTTAAACAAAATTAAACAAAGATTTATACAAAGATTCAAGATTAATATTATACTTATATATTTAAATGTGTTTGTATTTATCCCAATGAGCAAGCCTTAGATGACTGAGGCAAGGAAAAACTCCCATAGATGGAAGAGTTGAGAAACCTTGAGAGTCAAAGGGGAACCCATTTTTATGTGGGTGACACTGGGGGATGTAATTATAAATTTTTATAAACACAGGACAATGTTATTATGAATAATGAACTTACTACAGTCATATACAGACCGTCTATTTTATGATAGAGTATATGACTGTTAGTAGGTCAGTAACTTTCTCAGCCGACACCCGAATAAGTAAAGAGGTTAGTGTTATTACTCAATAAATGTCATACACACAGTACGATATTAAGACACATAAGAAGTTTTCACTAAAAATTTATGAATGCAGAATAATATTAGTAGCATAGGGTACCATTACTTAAAAATTATGATTCAGATTCAGTACACACTGTCCTGTAGACTGTTTCTTATAAAACAAACAAAATAAATACTTTTGTATCTGTGGCATTTATTTAACTCTAGTTGACACAAACTTTTCGACCAAGTTTCAAAAGGTAGATTAAAACAGAAATTTTAAGAAGAAAGGTGAAGGTGTTTGCAGGTGAAGGTGACATGCAGGTGGTGTGACGTGTTAGGACGAATAAATTGCTACAGCAGTTGCTGTTGCATCAGGTTTAAAGACAGGTTTAAGGTATAACGTTTAAGGTGTGTGTGTGTGTGTGTGTGTGTGTGTGTGTGTGTGTGTGTGTGTGTGTGTGTGTGTGTGCTTGTACTTGTTCTAAGTATAGTTATTCAGTTATTTTAGACAATTGACTCACATCAACTTAACAAAAGAAACAGATACACAGAGACAGTACTTGTAAATAGGAGAATCAACACAATCAACAAAAATATGTTTGCTTGGAAGGGCTTCACAGAAAATAATGGAAGTTGTTATCACTGACTAGTATTAAATTAAATTGACTAGCTAATTTTAAATGCAAATAAATTCATTCATGTGGTACCAGTGTGCAAAATTTGAATCAAGTGAATATACTGAACAAAAGCATAAAGGAAATAGCATAAAGGGTGACAGATAAGGTTTACAAATTTTCTACAATTAAGACTTAATAATGCCTGTTAATAAATCATACCATGTGTCCATAACAGAGTATAATATAGTAAGGCCATAATATAATAAGAAAAACACACAGTCAACACAAGATTAAATAAAGGTCTTAGTCAAAATTTGCAGACAGCCAGGGACTCTGTTTGCACAACTAGGGGATGTTCATTCGAACACCTAGATACCAGAACAGAGAAGAGTCTTCATGCATGTCTGCTTTGTATCTTGAGAGATGATGTGTCCATTCGGACAGTGCTAGTGTATCATGAGGAGTATAGTGCAGTGCAGAGTGTGATTGATTATTTAAGGCTGATGCAGGTAGCTACATAAAGCCATTAGAGGGCGGGTGGGTGGTCTCAGAAATGCTGAAAGTGGAATGGCCAACAAAGGCAGGTCTGCCAGGGGTGAGTTACATTAATCCAGTCTTGTAATGACAATTGACTGAAGGGCACCTTCTGTGTAATGTGCCATTTTGAAACCAGATCAATCTGGATCTTGGACGTTTTTATATGACAGATAGAGAGGCAGCTGACTGTACTGATAATGCAGTCAAGGATTTTAGAAAAAAAAGAGAACTGCTATTGGGTAATAGTAACTGATATCCAAAATGAAAAACCTCGCTCTCTTTAATGCAAAAGGTACATTATCAGATGTTATGGAGCCATTAACGATAATAGTGATAAAGTAGCGGATATTTTGTGCATAGTGGGGTTGGAACCAGTACTGTAGGTAGAGGGTTAGGACTGCACTATTGGACAAGATCACGTGCAGGATTTCTTATGTTTGTAGAAATGAATTACCAGGGGAATCACAGAGAAGGGGAATCCTGAATGTCTATTGAATCAATGGGTTTGAAAGTCATGAATTAATTTTTCCATTTCTGTTCCTTCATCTCTGTTTGTAATGGCAGGAAGATGGAATTTCAAAAATGATTTAACACAAAAATATGTGTGTTAACAAGAGAAGCTCACACATGAAGCTGAGTTAGTTTAAACACTAAGTCATTCCAGACTTCACGCAATATACTAGATAACATGGGGAAGTATTCAAATTATAAGTAGTACCACTAAATGAATTTTAATTTATACAAGTAAATATGCATTCAAATTCTTATAGACATTTTCTTTCACTGGATACAAAACTAATGTTAGTGTTTCAATATACAGTGTCTATGATTAAAATCTGGTTAAATTTCAGGCAGTATTGCTATTAATGATGAAATGGCATTGTATAATTCAGATATTAATGTGACCTAAAATTGCACTTTAACCATTAAACTAGACAGGTTTTTACTGATATAATAAATAACACACTATACACCATGTTAAAGCTCAGAGCTGGGTCTATGAATGGTAAATAATATCAGTAACCTTTAAATAAAAATACCTGTTTAACTTGCAAGGGGAAGTCTACTGTTACTGTTTCCTGCTTAGTACCTATGATGCCTGTCATAATTTCCATTCATGCATTTTTTATTTTAGTATTTTACGTGTTTTGCTCCACATGTGCTTAGATGCAAGGCAGCGTCTGTCTTTCAAGACGCTAAACTGATAAGATAAGACTCCGGGCTATGGGTTTCTATGAAAATTAGGACTCATATGTGGACAAACAAATGTGTAGTAGCAGTAGCAGGTAAACTAAACTAGTTTAGACACTAAACGTTTGTATGTAAAATGGAAAGGAAAAAATATCAGGAAAAGAAAGCCAATGTTGCCGTAAAGATTTACAAAAGATGCATTGTTGTTCTTGTGCAACAGTGTAAAACGGTGTGTGTGTGTGTGTGTGTGTGTGTGTGTGTGTGTGTGTGTGTGTGTGTGTGTGTGTGTGTGCTTGCGCGCGTGTGTATGTGCGTCGAATATGTTGCTATTGTCACGATCTCACAGCAGTGGGTAAAAAATTTCGGCCTGTGGTTCTGTAATCGAGCATACATTTTATTTTTCTAATCTATTTTGGTCTTTTTAATTTTGCCTTGCAAATGACAGCATTGGTTTCCGACTTTCAGTGGCAGGTATTCCCCTTGTTTCAGTGCGCACTGGCATTACAGTGCCTTAATAACAGTTATGTCCGTAGTCACAGTTATGTACTGATTAGTACTGTAAGTTCACGAGTTGTGAATTCACGAGTTCATTCACAAACCATGTATGATTTATAAATCAAACATGTGTCACTATGAGCCTTGAGTAGGTTATGTTGTTAGAAAGTGGAAGTAACGCTCATGGGGGAAAAAACAGCTTTACAACAGCTTTATTAACAGGCGAATATCAAGATCTTTTTATAATGATTATTTTATTGTAATTATTATTTACAGTTTGTGAGTGACACTGACCACACAAGAAAATAAAAGTTCTCATTAGCATATTAGGTTTCTGCAATATTAGGACAAGAAATGCAAATGTTAAAGTAAAAAAATTACAAACGATATATCCAAATATTGTTAGGAATATAATGTGTATGTGTGTGTGTGTGTGTGTGTGTGTGTGGGTGTGTGTGTGTGTGGGTGCGTGCGTGCGTGTGCGTGCCATGCGTGCCGAATGTGTGTATACCATGTACCATGTGTACCATGTAAGCCATATAATAATAATAATAATAATAATAATAATAGTAATAATAATGAATAATAATAATAATTACTTAATTAATAATAATAATAATAATAATAATAATAATAATAATAATAATAATAATAATAATAATAATAGATGGGAAATAAAAGAAAGGTTATAGAAACAACAATAATAAAACGAACAGACAGAATACTAAAATAAATTATGTTTGTATGAGTATAAAATTCATTAGAAAAGGGTATAATAAGACTGTTGAGAATTCTTTGTAGCAGGGTGGGAGGAGCTTTGTCTCCACAGCTGCGTTAAATTGTTAATTAGTGGCTCTTTGTTCAGTGTGGTATCCAACAGCTCATGGGGAGATTCAGAGTTGAGTGCTTGAATTTGTAAATTTATATTATATTAATTTCTGTATTTCTTTAAATATATTTAAGTTATGTAATGCTTAGTATTATTGTGTGCTTCATATTTGTAATCTTTGTGATTGATTGATTTGTTATGTGTTTAAATTCTAAAATATTGTTTTCTTGATTTAGATACCATACAACTCTGGTCTCATGATTGCTTGAAAATAAAATGTTGAGGAACTGGATTATTTGGAGCTTCTGTGTTTTAATGGGCACACCATCCTGGTAGCACTTTGCCTGAACTAGCCTCTATCCTTATTAGTATTTTACAAAGACAGATGCATGAGATATGAGGTGTGTGGTAAAGAAAATTGGATCCAGTTGCTCTATAGCTTTAACTCTTGACTCTCTATTATGGAATTGCCTCGTGTGCTTTAACATTTGATTTTGATTTTGTAATGTTTTGTATCCTGAAGTTGATTATAAATAATTTTTAAACGCATCCTTATTTTATTACAGATCTATATAATAAGTGCTCAAAGTTTGGCTAGGAATGAGTAATAAAAAACTGATCTGAGTATCAGATGTATTTATTTATAAGTTAATTGTGTGCACAATCAGAGCTAAGGTCAGTGTCTTCTGTGAATCAAAACCTCAATGTGTAGCAGATGTTTAAAATTAAAAAAACCTGTTTTTGACTCGTGTGCTTTGACTAGCCACTGTGTAACCACTCTCTGTTTTTAACTTTGTGTGTGTGTTTCATCAGTTTTAGTCATGCTGCTCAACCTAATGAGCAACCAGTCACTACATGCATCTGACCCTGAACTTCTGTGCACAACACTCGCTGAGGGGGACGTTCGCTGTGATCTGCCATCTAATGATGCCTGTCATAATTTCCATTCATAATTTGACATTAGCTAAATACTGTAAATGTCAACTAAATGTTAACCAAAAGAAAAGTGAAGTAATTTAGCTAACAGTGAAATTTAATATACATACATGCACAGAAACAACTTCTGAATCTTGGTTGGGAGAAAGATTGTCACAACATATTTGTCTGACAAAATTTTGTCTCCACATGAAGCATATTGAGTCCTATAGTCTTTGTCTTCATAATATAAGCATATGCTGTTACACTGTTGATGTTGTAGTTTTTTTATTTTAGTATTTTACGTGTTTTGCTCCACATGTGCTTAGATGCAAGGCAGCGTCTGTCTTTCAAGACGCTAAACTGATAAGACAAGATAAGATAAGATTCCAGGCTATGGGTTTCTATGAAAATTAGGACTCATATGTGGCACAAACAAATGTGTAGTAGCAGGTAAACTAAACTAGTTTAGACACTAAACGTTTGTATGTAAAATGGAAAGGAAAAAATATCAGGAAAAGAAAAGCCAATGTTGCCGTAAAGATTTACAAAAGATGCATTGTTGTTCTTGTGCAACAGTGTAAAACGGTGTGTGTGTGCTTGCGCGCGCGTGTGTATGTGCGTCGAATATGTTGCTATTGTCACGATTTCACAGCAGTGGGTAAAAAATTTCGGCCTGTGGTTCTGTAATCGAGCATGCATTTTATTTTTCTAATCTATTTTGGTCTTTTTAATTTTGCCTTGCAAATGACAGCATTGGTTTCCGACTTTCAGTGGCAGGTATTCCCCTTGTTTCAGTGCGCACTGGCATTACAGTGCCTTAATAACAGTTATGTCCGTAGTCACAGTTATGTACTGATTAGTACTGTAAGTTCACGAGTTGTGAATTCACGAGTTCATTCACAAACCATGTATGATTAATAAATCAAACATGTGTCACTATGAGCCTTGAGTAAGTTATGTTGTTAGAAAGTGGAAGTAACGCTCATGGGGGAAAAAACAGCTTTACAACAGCTTTATTAACAGGCGAATATCAAGATCTTTTTATAATGATTATTTTATTGTAATTATTATTTACAGTTTGTGAGTGACACTGACCACACAAGAAAATAAAAGTGCTCATTAGCATATTATGTTTCTGCAATATTAGGACAAGAAATGCAAATGTTAAAGTAAAAAAATTACAAAAGATATATCCAAATATTGTTAGGAATATAATGTGTGTGGGTGTGTGTGTGTGCGTGCGTGTGCGTGCCTGCGCGAATGTGTGTATACCATGTACCATGTGTACCATGTAAGCCATATTATTATTATTATTATTATTATTATTATTATTATTATAATTACTTAATTAATAATAATAATAATCATAATCATAATAGATGGGAAATAAAAGAAAGGTTATAGAAACAACAATAATAAAACGAACAGACAGAATACTAAAATAAATTATGTTTGTATGAGTATAAAATTCATTAGAAAATTGTATAACAAGACTTGAGAATTCTTTGTAGCAGGGTGGGAGGAGCTTTGTCTCCACAGCTGCGTTAAATTGTTAATTAGTGGCTCTTTGTTCAGTGTGGTATCCAACAGCTCATGGGGAGATTCAGAGTTGATGAGTGCTTGAATTTGTAAGTTTATATTATATTAATTTCTGTATTTCTTTAAATATATTTAAGTTATGTAATGCTTAGTATTATTGTGTGCTTCACATTTGTAATCTTTGTGATTGATTGATTTATGTGTTTAAATTCTAAAATATTGTTTTCTTGATTTAGATACCATACAACTCTGGTCTCATGATTGCTTGAAAATAAAATGTTGAGGAACTGGATTATTTGGAGCTTCTGTGTTTTAATGGGCACACCATCCTGGTAGCACTTTGCCTGAACTAGCCTCTATCCTTATTAGTATTTTACAAAGACAGATGCATGAGATATGAGGTGTGTGGTAAAGAAAATTGGATCCAGTTGCTCTATAGCTTTAACTCTTGACTCTCTATTATGGAATTGCCTCGTGTGCTTTAACATTTGATTTTGATTTTGTAATGTTTTGTATCCTGAAGTTGATTATAAATAATTTTTAAACGCATCCTTATTTTATTACAGATCTATATAATAAGTGCTCAAAGTTTGGCTAGGAATGAGTAATAAAAAACTGATTTGAGTATCAGATGTATTTATTTATAAGTTAATTGTGTGCACAATCAGAGCTAAGGTCAGTGTCTTCTGTGAATCAAAACCTCAATGTGTAGCAGATGTTTAAAATTAAAAAAACCTGTTTTTGACTCGTGTGCTTTGACTAGCCACTGTGTAACCACTCTCTGTTTTTAACTTTGTGTGTGTGTGTTTCATCAGTTTTAGTCATGCTGCTCAACCTGATGAGCAACCAGTCACTACATGCATCTGACCCTGAACTTCTGTGCACAACACTCGCTGAGGGGGACGTTCGCTGTGATCTGCCATCTAATATAAAAGAAACATTTCCTGGCTCTTCCTGCCACTACGAGTGGAGTATTAATGTAAATTTTTGATCAGATTTGTACCTTTGCATTCATGTTCACAAAACTTCCTGCTTTTGCATTGGGCTCATTCTTGAAGCAGTCAAACTAAAAGACACCTAAAAGTTGCTTAGTTCTGATTTATTTGGTTAATTGTAAGTAGAGATGGCACCAATATGATGACTGCAAAAAAAACTGAAGACGAAAGAAAATGCTTATATATAAAGAAACCCTTTTTATATATAAAGTTAGAAGAACATTACACACTTTTAATTTAGAAGTGGGGTCAATTCCACTTTGTTCTTGAAATTATGAAACACTGCTGTGAAGCAGCATTTGTAGTGCGTTTGCAACTTTAAACCACATGGTGGCGCCAGTGTACAGTATGAAACGATGTGTTATCCCTAGACTCTAGGGCCTAGAGGCTTAGCAACAGAAACACAATCAGAAATGTATTCCTCATATCATGTGCTTTAAACAGTCACAGAAACCATGCGTGTATATATAGGGTAAAAAGTAGTGGTGAAGAGGAGACAGTTTAATTTGATAAAGGAAACAATAACTGCTAGGGTGCAGAACTGCAGAATTTTTTCAATAATTTTGATAATTTAAGAGTCATTTCTACAGTCACGCACTGTATTTATCCACTCATGGTTGCTGACACCAAAAATATCCAAATAAGAATGCTAACTCTAGGAATATACTAAATTCTAAACATAGTACTAAACATAGTTAGTTGGGGGAAGATAATCTGATCATCCGACTGCATTATAACTGAACACAACCCGAAAAGTATTTTTTTAAATTCAATAGTTAATTACTCCTGAAATCCTAATGTTAAATTGGAAATCTTGTTGTCTTGGAGGATTAGCCAAACAAACACAACCTTTAGGAGAAAGAGACCATTAAACCTTCTCTAGCACGTATGGCAGCCAATGTTGTAGGATACTTCTCAGATATTTACCCATACCTTTACCTTTATTTACCCATACC
This sequence comes from Tachysurus vachellii, assembly GCF_030014155.1. Taxonomy (NCBI): domain Eukaryota; kingdom Metazoa; phylum Chordata; class Actinopteri; order Siluriformes; family Bagridae; genus Tachysurus; species Tachysurus vachellii. Next base: position 24,800,901 of record NC_083464.1, on the reverse strand, counting down.
TTTAGTTTTGCAGACACTGTGTATCATCTCGTATACCGCAATACTGTAATGGACAGCAATGTTGTTATTATGATATAGAAATATATGAATACAGTTTTCACGTATCATCCTACAAACGTAACTGCTAGTCTGAATATGTTTGTGTCTACATTTTTTAACATCTACCCTCCTTTCCTTCATCTTTTGACTTCTTCATCAGAACCTACCAGTGGCCTATTATGATGCCAGTTGGAATTCTGTTTCACCAGTCATCAGTGTTACAATGGAATCGATCACACTTAGCAGGTGCAATGGCACACTTGTCTTTCGCCCTGACTGTGCTAAAATGGACGTATGTCATTTATAATTTATTGTTTATTCATAATTCTCCCTAATACATAGTACTATCAATACTTTCCTACTCTCCTAGTACATAATTGATGCCACCATTCTGATCTTTTTCTAACAGCAAAAACCATCTAAAACAACAGTAATATAGTGTTTTATACCTAGACAACTGATTTTGACTATCTGTATAAAGTTTAAACGTTCTTTTGTGTTGCAGAACACTAACGAGTCTTCATTCTCATGTAAGTCATTTAAGCAGAGCATAAAGCATTTCATACTTTAATTTTCATTTCTAATCTTATTCTGAATTTCACAGCAAATGGCATCACTGTGCTATACTTGTCTGTTTATAGTTGTTTGTCTATTATTTTAAACGTCTATAAACAGGAAGGCATTGTGTTTTCTCTTAGCTCATCCTTTTTTTCCACCAGATACAGTAAATGAAGTATTTCCTGCAGTTTTACTGAACATAATATGTATTACTGAACTGTTACCATGGTATATCTGTTGCCTAAAAGTTGTATAGGACTAAATTATCTAATAGTTATGTGTTTATATTGAACAAGTTCACTCTTCTGCTTTGAGGTTACCACTAAGAAACAGTTCTCTTTCAATTGCCACATTTCTTTCAAAAATGTGCTCACAGGAGTGCAACCAATGCAAAAGTAAATATTAAGAGGAAATGAAAAATGTTACTGAAATCTATCAAACAGTTTATCATGTAACAGTAAATTTGAAATGTCATCAAGAAAATTGGATTAGATACTTAATGGGGGTGGGGGGTGGCGGTGGGGTTGATGGTGTCAAATTTAAACTGATCATGAAATAAATCTAGCTTGAGATTTCAGAGAATTGCTTGCACAAGGAAATGTTAGTGCACCCTTTGGACACCCTAACTCCGCTTTCTCCATCCACTACTGGATAACGGGGCAGACCCGTTGCCCCCTCCTCCTAACGTCACCAGGGTCCCCCAAGGAAACTTGACACGCCAGGGTTTTGCATTGGTTTATATTGATATGATATTTACTGTCACAAAAATAGACAAACCCAATCCAACTAAACAAATCAAACACAAACAGTAGTAAATAAGTTTATTGCACAAACAGTGCAGCGAAAAAGGGAAGTGAATCCTTTATTTTAAAAATAGATTCTGTTTTAATTCTTCCTTCTAACATGATGATCCTTCTAACATGTACAATGCTGAGAATGAATTTTGGATCATTTCTCCCATACAAAGCATGCATATCAAAGCATGGATTAATAATTGAGTAATGGATATCATATGGCACCATAAAACCTTAAATATACTTATATTACTTCTGTAAGGGAGAGAAGTTGTAAGGAAGAGAAATTAATAATGTCAAAATTCTTTTCCATTTATAATACTTTATTACTTGAAATTATTGAGGATTATTTTTAATATTGTGTAATATTCATGACAGCTATATTACTTTGTGTGCTGTTAGTTATAATGTGTTAGGGTTCACAAACATTTTCTTTCAACTGTGAGGCCCAGTAGCCATCTGGCCTAACATTATGAACAACACCCAGTGAGTAATTTAGGTTTCAATGGTTTCCTGTCAACTTTGTAGAACACTTAAAATGAATTGAAAGGAATTGCATTCAGCTATGCATTTAGGTTTCAGTATTAGCATTGTTAGTGAGAAACAATGTGTTATAGCAACATGGCAACTCTAGTAAACATGCTCTAATTTGTCAAGACAGGACAAGTTTGAGCATGTTTACTAGAGTTGCCATGTTGCAACAACACATTGTTTCTAAGTAACAATGCTAATACTAAAACCTACATGAATAGCTAAATGCATTTCCTTTCAATTCCTTTTATTGCCCAATCTAACTTGCTTTGCTGTTGACTGGCTAATTTCCAGCTTGTTTGATGCCTTGTGTTTATTCTTGCAGGTCCTACAGATGTTGCTCCTCCTCCAAAACCTACAGGTACAATAATGCTTGATTGCAGGGCTTACAATTATAATTTATAGCAAGGTATATATATTTTTTTGTTATGCATTTTTTATTCCAGGACATGTCCTGTTCTACATGATTTATTTGTGTACAAATGTTTACACTACACCTTCTGTCAACATCCTACACAACCCTGCACCCTGTAATCATGTTACTGCTTTAACACAAAGTTGTTTCAAAGTTGAATTGTTTGTATTGGAACAGGGAGAATACTGAAATGTACGGAACAGCTGGTATGAAAGGAGGTAGTGTATTAAACTTATCAGAGTGTATATAAAATATATATAGAGTGCATATAGAAAATATATAGAGTGCATAGAGAGTGTATATAGAAAATATATAGTGTGTATAGAAAATATGTAGAAACTATATAGTGTATATAAAACATATAAAGAAATGTGTATATAGAAAATATATTGAGTGCATATAAAAAATATAGTGCATATAGAATGTATATAGAAAATATGCAGTGTATATATAAAAAATATAGAGTGCATATAAAATAGTGCATATAGAAAATATATAGAGTGCATATAGAAAATATATAGAGTGCCTATAAAAAATATATAGAAAATATATATAGTGTATTTAGCCAAACAAGTGATCACATGCACGTTTAAAATATTAATTCTTACCTTGGTATTTGCATGTATTGCAGTGTGTCCACAATCAACGAGTTCATTGAATAAATAAAATACATATAGGCAAACAAATAAATAATGTGCTGTAAAAACTCAATCAATCTCCTTCAATCCTCGCACTTTACATTATGGACCAGTTTGACAGTTGACAGTTGTGGTGATGCAAGAAGATTTGAAGCAAGCCGGGCGTGTTCTGACGTCAGGTGGGGGAGTTCGTGTGGGCTGTCTTATCTTTGAACTAATTATAAATTAAAAATAATGCCATTTTAAGTTTCGAAAGATTTCTTCCCCCCTTTTTTGTTTCACAGTGGTTTGGACCATTGACTTTAAAGGTGCCCTTCCACACAAAACCGTTTTTACTTGGATTTTTTGATATGTGTTAGGTCCATATGTGTTTGTGTTGTGTCGTGAATGTGAAAACGAACTGAAACCTGAACTGCAACCAGCCAGAATTCGTGTAGCTCAGTGAGTTTCCTATACAGCAAGGATGGCTGAACGTCAACGGGCTTGTGAAGAAGCCATTTCCAAAGTTCCTCTAGCCTAGGCTACTTATTGCGCTGGGTGAATGAATAGTCATGCTCTCATATCCTAGCGGTTAGCCAATCGGAGCCAAGCAGCATGGCTCATTTGAATATTCATGAGAACTGGCGCAAATCGAGCTGAGTCTTCCTGCAGGCTTTCTATACCACACTATTTCTATAGAATGGCTTGAAACAAGGTAACCAAGGCATTTTTTATTCACAAAAAAATGTTAGAGTCCATGGTAAACTTCAGACATTACCACAAAAGTAATTAAATACGTGTGGCAGGGCATCTTTAAGTGCACGCAGCGTTTGTGTCTCAGCCTTGGCTGAGGAGCAAGTCGTTATTTTCTTAATATTCTTTTAAAATAAATGTTTGTTTTCTTGTTGTTGTTTTTTTTTTTACTTCTCAGCAGAATAACACACATTTACGTTTGTAACCTCCGTTACCTCACGGTTTACACGAGGACAGAGACGTTAGAGATATGCTAATGCTTTAGATATCGGGTCTTGCTTCTCATCTACAACGGTGTGAGCATCCAGACGGATCAGCTATAAACTGTGGCGCCTGTAAAGTGTATCAGCTGTGTCTGCAATGTAGGAAAATTAATATTAATGTTAAACGTGCATAGAAAGGCTTTAGTGTGCAAGATTTATTACACAGTACAGTGCACTTCGTGTACAGTTGCACTCTGTCTGGTAGCATAATTGTCCTAAACCCAATTGTATTGTATTGAGTAAATATTTTTAGTGAATATTAGGATGTATTTGGGTTGTTGATTTGAAGTATTTCTACTTTTAGATCTCTACTTATTTTGTGTTGCCCTCAGTTTATTGTTCTCGCGCAAAAGGGAATTTAAATTTAAGCCTATGTGGTTAAACCGTCTTGGTGCAAAGAATAACAATACAATGATTGATAGTGATTCTGTGCCAGAGAACTGAACTGTTTGTCTCTTATGACATAAATACGTGTGAATTAGTAAATAGCAGCTGGGCTAATAGCTGAGGTGGGTTTCTCATTCAGATTTAAACAAGTGGCTTGATGACGTGGCGTTTTTAACGGACACTCAAGATACTTTTTATTTTTAGTTTAAATTGAGTATAAATGGGAATTGTTTCACATTTTTACAATATTTTCTTTTGACCTATGAACACTTTAACTTTAAAAAGACATTGAGCTTCATTTAAAGGATATTTAGTTTGAATTCATCACTATTTTATCCACAAATGTAAGGTATTAAAAGTTACACTATTACTAACTATTCGGTGCACCTTCAAAAAGATATTAGGATTTGCTATATTGTGCAAAAGTTTTAGGCAGGTGTGAAAAAGTGAAAGTAAGAATGTTAAAAAAGAAAGTGTAAGAAAGTGTTAATAGATTATTTTTATTAACAAAATGGAATGTAAATGAACAGAAGAGAAATTCTAATGAAAACAGTATTTGGTGTGAACACACTTTACACTTGCGTACAGTATTTAAAGGAACTCAGCAGGTAGGTTGTTCCAAATATCTTAGGGAAGTAACCACAGTATTCTGTATCAAATCCTTTTGTCTCTTCATGTAATCCCAGACAGACTTGACGATGTTGAAATCAAGGATCTGTGGGAGCCAAACCATCTCTTTCAGTGCTCCTCCTTCTTCTCTATGCTTAACATAGTTCTTAATGACATTGGCTGTATCTTTGGGGTGGTTGTTTTGCTGCAGTATAAATTTGGGGCCAGTCAGACTCATTCTTGATAGTACTGCGTGAAGAATAAGTATCTGCCTGCATGTTTCAGCATTGAGGACCATTAATCCTGACCAAAACTCCATTGGCAGTAATGCAACCCTAAACTTGCAAGGAACCTCCACCATGCTTCAGTGTTACCTGTAGACACTCATTATTGTACTGCTCACAAGCCCTTCGGCAAACAACCTGCCTCCTGCTACAGCCAAATATTTCAAATTTTGAATCATCAGTCCAGCTTCATCTATTGACATGTTTTTGCACCCCAGATCCTATATTTTCATGAGTAGTTGAGTCGCTTAGCCTTGTTTTCACATTTGAGGTATGCCTTTTTGGTCACATTTCTTCCATGAAGACAACATCCAGACTTCTCCAGACAGTATATGGGTGTAACTGGGTATTTTGTAATGGCACTGCTGGATATCTTCCAATGATGATAAGTACAGTATGCATGATATGTCTTTCATCTGCTGGATTAAGCTTGCTTGACTGACCACTGCGTCTACAGTCAACATCATCTATAAACCTGTCTCCTGTGAAATATTTGCCTGGCAAAGAAAACCTTGCTGATGCAGTATAATAAACATAAAGTAAACACACACACACACACTACCCACTCCTCCACCATGCCAGTCAGAACTCAATAATACGACAAACTTTGATGTTTGCTTGATGGAGCCAGTAATCATCACATCCTATGCTTTTTGGAGGCAAGTAGACATAGTGTGCCGTAACTCTGCTCTTATCAGGGGTTGACGTGCACATGACGTCACGTGATGTAATCAGAATAACTGTGAGGCAGTCCCCCCTATTGTGCTGAGCGTTTTGATATGTCACATGTCCATTTTGTGGTAATTTATTGATTTAGCATATTTTGGGGGCGGGGCTACACATGATGTCAGATGACATCATCAATTGTCACATTTCTATATTGTGTTCATTCTGTGATAAGTTTATTTTGTGGGTGGAGCTGCATGCAATATCACGTGGTGTCGAATGACGTCACCAGAATACCCATTGGGGTGCCAATACTTTTAGAGTGTTGAGAGAGTTTGGACATTTCATGTGAATACTGCAGTCATTTTGGGATTCTACCTAATATTATACTACATAGTACAATATATACAATTCTTAATGTTGAATGAATCAATAGATAGATAGATAGATTTTCCACCATTCAAGTCTATTGGAACATTTGTGATATTCTTATTAATAATAATAAGCATATAAAGCAAAAGAGTAGAGGCAACCTAATAAATAGAGCTCTGATTGAGCTTAGTCTGTTTTGTTTTACAGAAACCTCCTCCACTGCTTCCATTCATACAGCACCCTACAGTAGGTATTACAAGAGCATGTACATGTGTTAAGTCTCATTACCATATCCTGTTATTTAATTTGATAAATGTATATGGAAGAACATATGAATATTCCTTTACTTCAAAATGTCCTTTTTTCTAGTGTTGCTGTCTATTTGGATTACAATCATCATCTGTCTTTGCGGTGTTTAAGGTATGCATTTTGTCCATCCATTCATCCATATGTTCAGTATTCCACGGGGCCCAAATGTTACTATAACCAAAACATCTATCAGCCATTACTATGGTTGTTATATTACAAATGAAAATGAGTAAAATCATTGATGAGGCTTCAAGAGGTGTAATTGTCATTATTTGGCAAGACTCATGGCATGACTAAAGCTTTTCTCTCCTTGGTAATGGTGAGGATAGAAATACACTCCAAAGTTTTGAGCTGTTCTGTTGATTTTTGTGGCCAAACATTCTTCATTTTGCACCATTTTGTTTGTTTGCTTATTTGTTTTTCAAGATTTTCAGTGCGAGTTTTTGTGCTTTTTTTGGAGGGACAATAATGTGACCTGGCAAATTTGCAAGCCCAGGATTCTTCTGTTCCCAGTGAAGGCACATATGCTGTCATGTTCTGTGATAGCATTGCTCATGTTCAACACATATAAAGCAAAGCAGGATCGTGGAAAAAACTCCATTTTGTCCAAACCTTCATTTTGTCAAGGGAACCATGATGATACTAAATTCCAGATTGGCCTACAAAAATACATCATCCCTGCAGCACTCGATATTCTAGCAAAATTAGAAAAAGCATCATTTGATCAGTTTAGTTAAAATATTCAGAAAATCATCAGTTGATTAATTACCACATACAAGCATACTTTAGCACAGAACATTTCACTTCGCTAAGCACAGTTTCTTTTTTTATGTATGTTCAGGATCATCACCAGCAAGGCAGGAAGGAGAACTGACGCTGACAACGTGACATCATAACTGATATCTACAGAATTACAAATGGAACATTTGTATTTAAAAACACTGAAAGTCAATGAATGTACATATATATATATATATATATATATATATATATATATATATATATATATATATATATAATATATAAATATAATTTCGGTATGTGTAATATTTGGTAGAGCCAACTTTAGCAGCAATAACATATTTAAGTCTAAAGGGAAATGTATGTAAATGATTTTGGAGTTCAGTGTTTTCAAATAATATATTAGTATCCATAATATATATATATATATATATATATATATATATATATATATATATATATATATATATATATATTCATATATAATAAATAATAAATTGATTAATATTGCGTATGTTAAGTGTTCATCAGATGGATTGAGGATGGTTCATCAGATGGATGGCCTGAGGGAAGAAACTGTTCCTGTGTCTGGTCATTCTGGTGCTCAGGGCTCTGTAGCATCAACCAGATGGCAACAGCTCAAAGAGGGAGTGTGCTGGATGTGAGGAGTCCAGAGTGATTGTCTTTGCCCTTTTGCACACTCTGGAGAAGTACAGGTCTTGGAGAGTGGGGAGAGTTGTGACAATGGTTCGCTCAGCAGTCCGGACTACCCTCTGTAGTCTTCTGAGGTCAGATTTGGTAGCTGAGCTGAACCAAACAGTAATTGAGGTGCAGAGGATGGATTCAATGATGGATATATATGAGATATATATGATATATGATAATAATATAACAATGCAAATATACAATAATAGAAATAAATACAGTTAATTATAATGTCAGTCAGTTCAATGATGTTTGTGTATCACAGGTGGACTGTGGTTCAGAGAGGAGTTATTAATTGCATGGATGGTATTTTCAACTGTATTCATTCATGTTTTAACAATAAAGAGAATATTACCATCCCATTTTGACTTTCCCTGGAAATTTGTGAGGGTGGGAAGACCTTCATTTCACTGCATGTCGTACTCTGTATGTATGTGTATGTAGAGTGTGTATAGAGTGGCAGGCGTTTGATGACGATGTGGATAAGGTGTTGGAAGCAACGGCCAAGGGTGATGTGGAGAGGAGGCTGCAAACTATGACGACCATCATAGTGAGATTGGCGGTGGTGAGGTTTGGTGTGGAGGAGGGGAGAGGAGTAAAGAAACCATACACCAAAAACCAGAGGGCAGTCAAAATCCATAACATTCGAATAGAGCTGAAAACCCTAAAGAAGCAGTACAAGGCAGCCAGTAAAGAGGAGCGTGGGCCACTGGAAGAGCTGCGCTGCATCTTAAGGAAGAAGCTTCTTACCCTGCGCAGAGCCGAACAACATAGGAGGCGGCGAAGGGAGAGGGCTAGGAGGAGAGCAGCCTTTATTAGGAACCCATTCGAGTTCACCAAGCAGCTCCTTGGGCAGAAGAAAGGTGGACGCCTAGTCTCTTCGAAGGAAGAAATCGACCAACACCTTTCAAATACCTTTAGCGACCCCTCCAGAGAACAAGAGCTGGGGCAGTGTGATGCCTTGATAACACCATCAGAGCCTGTGGAGGCATTCGACCTGAGGGAGCCACTCCTGAAAGAGGTACAGGAAGTGGTTAGGAAGGCAAGGTCTGGGTCTGCACCAGGACCAAGCGGAACATCTTACAAGGTGTATAAATACTGCCCCAAGCTGCTACAGCGGCTGTGGAGGATCTTAAAGGTTAGCTGGAGGAAAGGAAAAACCTTAAAACAGTGGCGGTTTGCGGAGGGAGTTTGGATCCCAAAAGAGGAAGACTCTAAGACCATCAGCCAGTTCAGAATCATCTCGCTTCTGTGTTGAAGGAAAGATCTTCTTCAGCATAGTTGCAAAGCGTTTGGCAGAGTTCTTCCTCAAAAATGGATACATTGACACCTCTGTGCAGAAAGGTGGCATACTAGGTGTCCCAGGCTGCCTAGAGCACACAGGTGTGGTTACACAGCTCCTCAGAGAAGCAAAGGAGAACAGGGGCGATCTGGTGGTGCTGTGGTTAGACCTGGCCAATGCCTATGGCTCTATGCCTCACAAACTGGTACAGGAGGCTCTGGAGAGGCACCATGTTCCTGTCATAGTGAGAAACCTTATCCAGGATTACTACAGTGATTTTATGCTGAGAGTCTCATCTGGGTCAACAACATCAGAGTGCCATAAGCTAGAAGTAGGAATCATCACAGGTTGCACCATGTCAGTGATCCTGTTCGCCCTAGCAATGAATATGTTGGTGAAATCTGCTGAACCGGAGTGTAGAGGGCCCAAATCCAAAACTGGAACACGGCAACCACCAATCCGTGCCTTTATGGATGACCTCACAGTGACAGCGGAGTCAGTGCCTGGGGCCAGATGGATCCTTAAGGGGCTGGAGAGGCTAATTGAATGGGTCAGGATGTCATTCAAGCCTGCTAAATCCAGATCCTTAGTGCTGAAGAAGGGCTAAAATCCATCGAAGAGGAGTTCAAGGTCTTGCGCGTAAGAGAGGTGCTGCAGTACCGTGAGTCTAGGGACCCTAAAGTCTCCGGGGCAGGGGTAGTGGTCAAGACTGGCAGGAAATGGAGGGCAGAGGCAGCAGTAGACCAGGCAGAGTCACGGCTGCACCATGGTGTTCTGGTGGGAGCAGTGGCCAGAGGAAGGGCTGGGCTAGGAACCTTTCAAGGGCCCCGGTTCGACAAGGCTCGGGGGAAGGAGCGGAGGCAGTTAGTTCAAGGTGAGGTGAGGGCTGCGGTGGAGGAGGAAAGGTCCAGCAAAGCAGTGGGAATGGCACGTCAGGGTGCCTGGACTAGATGGGAACAAGCTGTGGAGAGGAAGATCACCTGGGCTGACCTTTGGCAGGCAGAGCCACACCGCATCAAGTTCCTGGTGCAGGCAGTCTATGACGTCCTCCCCAGTCCATCCAACCTGTACACCTGGGGTCTGGTCGATACACCAGGATGCGTCTTGTGCCAGAGAAAGGGAACTCTTGAGCATATCTTGAGCTGCTGCCCAAGAGCTTTGGGGGAAGGCCGGTATCGCTGGAGGCATGACCAGGTGCTTAAAACAATTGCAGAGAACATCCAGGCTACTATCAACAACTGCTGGAAGTCAAAGCACCCCAAGCAAACCATCAGCTTCATCAGGGCTGGAGAGAAACCAGAAAGATCTGCCAGGGTAACATCAGGGCTTCTGAACACCGCACAGGATTGGCAGCTGAAAGTGGACTTGTGTAGACAACTTAAGTTCCCCCAGCATGTCGTCAATACCACCTTGAGACCTGACATTGTCTTGGTATCTGAGGGAACAAAGAACCTGGTCATGTTGGAGCTCACTGTGCCATGGGAGGACCGAATGGAGGAAGCTTTTGAGCGGAAGAGGGCGAAATATGAAGGCCTCGTCAACGACTGCCATAACCAAGGCTGGAAGGCAAGGTGCTTACCTGTGGAGGTGGGGTGCAGAGGCTTTGCAGGGCAGTCCCTCTACAGGGCCTACACTGCACTCGGGATCACGGGTGAGAGAAGAAGGAGGGCTATCTGTAATAGCACAGAGGCTGCAGAGAAGGCTTCGAGGTGGCTCTGGATCAAAAGAGCAGATCCGTGGACAAATGCTGCTAGGGCACAAGCTGAGGCATGATCAACCTCAGTTGGGTCACCTGAAGGAGGGTGTCTGATGTTTCGAAAGACCCGAAACACCCAATGAGATCAGGAACATCACTGATGATGTGCCCTAGCTTAGCATCAGTTGATGTATCATTACAAAAAAAAAAAATGTGACAAATGCTTTGAGTGGCAGACTGCAATGATGCACTATCTTAATATAGGTGACATAGATAACAGCAAAAATGGGTAGAGGCTGAATCTGGATGTACATATGGGTCTGATGGCCAGGTATTTCTTTTGCCCATATAGATTATGTTAGATGTACAAGATGTGCGTTGCATTCCTCCTAACACAAGGTAAAAGTCTGGAGGTGCAACTCATGAGAGTTCATTTATAATGCATTATTAAAGAAAAAGTAACCTTCTCTTGTATTGAGGTTTGCTATTAAGATGTTACATGCCTTCATATGGGACACTGGATAGTTAGTCACGGGAATGACTAACTACAAACACTCAATTTTACAAACAGAGAATGAGTAAACCACAGAAGCCCTTTGGTTTGAGCTGATTTGTTGATGATATGTGTAACCCACACCAAGGGTGTAAATTTTGCATCAACTCAATTAGGACCAGGATGATCAGAAGGCTAGGTTTGTCAGAGAGAGAGATGGAGCGACAAGAGTGAACACACCCAGACGTCAATATTGTAGGAACAAGATTCACTGTATTAAACTCAAAATATTTTGTGAAATAAGTACAAAAGAAAAAAAAAACAGTAACACAAGAATGCTCACGTGTCAATATTTCGTGCTATTCCCCTTTTTTTCTAAAGCATTGCAATCACTATCAAAATAAATTCAACAGGTTTAGCATGAATCAAAATAAAATAAATATGGATAACCAGTAAACCAGTGACCTTAATTCACTACGACATGAAAGAACCTCAAGATTTAAGATTTGCCTCAATGACAACAAAATAAAAACAGTGTCAGAATTCAGTTCAGTCTCAAAAAAATTAAAGTGTCCTTTAATGTGCAGCTGATCCAGGATTAGGCCACACACACACAAAAAAGAGTTGTTGTGCAACTTTGCTCCTACCGGTTGACGGCAATCACTTTCAAGCTTACAAGAAGTTCTGAGGATTCAAACAACAGGTGGCTCGCCTGTTTGTGGGCTGGATATTTGGACTCACACTTTGTTAGTCCACGGCTGGCGAACGCTATGACTCGCATATGTCCTTGCTGTTCTTGATACAGAGCTGCCCCGAGACCTGTAGCACAAGCATCTGTATGTAGCAGGTAAGGCAGATGAGGATCGGCATACCCCAATATGGGAGTAGATGTTAACTTTTCCACAAGGCTGTCAAACGCCTGTTGGCATTCAGTAGTCCATCGGTCACCCAGGGAGTCTTTTGGATTGAGGTAAGTATGATTTCCATCTTTCCTTCTTCCCTTTCGAACAGGACAATAGCCAGCAGTAAGATTGTTGAGTGGTTTTGCGATCTTGGAGAAATCTTTAACAAATCTCCGGTAATATCCGGTAAATCCTAGAAAGGACTTAAGTTCCTGAAGATTCTGGGGCCTTGGCCAGGTTTTAATGGCCTCAATTTTTGATGGGTCAGTTTCTACAACATTTTGGGAAACAATGTGGCCGAGGTAGGGAACAGATGTTTGAAAGAATTTGTACTTCTCAGGTGAGAGCCTCAACCCATATTCTTTCAGGCGGTTCAGGACTTGTATCAGCCGACACTCATGTTCTTCCAGGGTTTCGGAGAATATGATAAGATCATCTATAAAGACCAAGACTTCTCTTCTATTTAAATCACCCATGCAACGCTCCATGAGCCGTTGGAATGTGCTTGGCGCGTTGGTGATCCCCTGAGGCATACGATTAAACTCCCAAAAACCAAGTGGGCATACGAATGCTGTCTTCTGCTTATCTGCTTCATCCATCTCAATCTGGTAATACCCAGACTTCAGATCAAGAGCGGAAAACCACTTGGAACCGGTCAACACCGAAAACACTTCTTCCAAGTTTGGGAGCGCGTATGCGTCTCGGATGGTCTGTGAGTTAAGCTTCCTAAAATCGATACATAGCCGCACTGCGTTGTCTTTCTTCCTGACCACTACAATGGGGGATGCAAATGGGGACTCAGACTCCCGTATAATCCCTGCTGCTAATAACTCCTGTAAATGTTTCCTGACAGCATCAATATCTTGTGGATGAATGGGACGAGCTCTATGCTTGAAAGGAGTTTCATCACTCATCTTAATTCTGTGTTTCACCTGGTCTGTGTGCCCATAATCCATGTCATTCCGAGCAAAAACATCAGACATAGAGTTTAACCTGGCTGATATCCGTTCTTTCCATTCTGAGGACAGCGGGGAGTCTCCAAAATTAAATGTTAGCTGTGTGCTTCTGGGTTTTTCTGTTGTTAAAGGAGCATTGTTTGGTAATGGCTTGTCTATTACCTGCTGAACAGCATGCATTTCTGTGATGACAGTCTTGGGTGGGATAACTATGTTAGACTGAGTCTCATTCTTGACCACTACGGGCAAAGAGAAGGACCGCTTCACAGGTAACCCGTGCAACCCGCTAGCAACTAATAAACCCCCAGGCAGAGACGACATTTTGGGAGGGCTTATAACAGTCAGCTTTTCTGCTGGAAGACAATTTAGGCAGACAACTCCTTCCAGAACAGTGGTGCATCCGGCTGGCACAGTTTCAGGGGCTGTCCCTTTTAATGTTACACATCCAAGAGTTTCAGCACATGCTTGTCTATGTCTCACATCAAGTGTCTTCAATACAGCTGCATATCCACGAGAAGCTGGATTGATGCTGACAGGCTCCCTTTGTACATAGCTGGAGTAAAGTGCATCCAGGGTATTTGTACCTACTAGGACCTGTGGCACATTTATCAGATCTGGGACCACCAGTGCTAATGTGGCGACCTCTACATCTGTTCCTAAGAACTCTTTGGGAAACATCAAGGTTAACTCTACATACCCAAGGTAAGGTACTAATTGTCCATTGGCTCCCTCCACTTCCAGCAGAGACTTCAATGATTTCATGGGGTAATGGGACAAGTTCTTTTTATAAAAAGACAAGGGGATAGTGGTCACCTGGGAAAAAGTGTCTAAAAGGCAGTTCACTTTAATTTCATCAACATAGATTTGAGCAGTGCATTTCATTCCAATTAGCCCCTTTGGCAGTTTGGTTTTAGGGCACTGGTGTTTTGTCTCAGTCTCCATATGCCCTGCTACGGAGACTGCATGCTGTTTAACTGGGCAGTAGCTGCTTGGTTCTTTAGATCCCACTGAACCTGTCTTTCTCTCAACTGACGTCTCTTTTCATCCACTTTAGGAGGGTTGGGGTCATTTTCACAATTGATGGCAAGGTGTCCGTCTTCCCCACACCTAAAACAGTATCCTGGACGAGGACGAGTGAATGTCACAGAATCATTTCTGAGCTGATTGTTCTCATTCCTCTCAGCTTGTCTATGTTGAAATTTTGCTGATGGGCTTTTGGAAGTTGTCGTCTTCCCTGAACGATGTTGGGGTATTTCAGGGGTGGTCAACTGAGCCTTTAAGTCTGCCACTTGTTTCTTCAATACAGCTAGTTCTTTAGCTGCTGGGGTTTCTTTTGCCACTTTACCAGAATTGGATGTTTTCATTGCCTCTACTTGTGCTTGTAGTTCTGTTAGACTTTTCTTTATCTGGATCACATCAGCATTCTTGAAATAATCAGGCTGGCCCTGCTGGTAAGGTGAGGTTTGCATAGCAGCAATCTGAGCATGAATTTCAGATATCTGAGCCCTCATGGCATCCACCTCTTCAGCTGCTCCACCCACTAAATCATGGGAGTATGCAGATATTTGATGGGAAGCAGTTCTCAGTTTAGGAGCGTTACTTGGCTTGCTCATTCCAAAATGATTCCTCATTCTGTCCTCTTTTGAGACTTGCCGGTCTTCTTCTGTGCGAATGGACACGACCAGCTCTGCAAAGGAAGGTGGATTGGTCTTTTTCTTTTCTAGCTGTAAGTTGGCAATTATTCCGTTGTCCCAACATCCACGGCAGAACTGCTTTATCAGACAATGGTTCTGCTCACTTTCAGCAATGCCGCCTCTTCTGACCGTTGTGCTCAACATCACCTGCAACTTGTGTAAATAATTGGAGGGCTTTTCTCCTGGGTTCTGTAGCATAGTCATGAATTTTGCTAACAGCTCGTCACCATCTTCCACTGATCCATAGACAGACTCTAACAGTTCCAAGTACACTGAGGGTGAAGACTGGGGACTCACATGTTTAATGACATCGGCTGCAGGAGGAAGCAGACTATCTAGTATCCTCCTTGTGCGAGACAATTCAGAAATTGAGGGATCATCTAGAAGAAATTGAACACTCGCCCGACCACGTGTCAAAGTCTGGTTCATTAACTGGTCTAGGAACTTTCCCAGAGGAGTGCCTGAGACGAAATGAGGTAGGTTGTAATGCAGCAGTGTCACTTGATCTGACAATATGTTCAACTACAACTTTTTGCACGCTGGGAGGATCAATCATGTCCATTGTAAGTACTGGATGGGGTAATGCCTTAGCTGCAGGATTGCTAATTCTATGCCTAGGTCTTTCCTTGGACAGGTTTGGTGATTTCTCAGATTCAATTCCATCAAATGGTGATGTTTCTAATAAAGGAAAAGTGTCTTGCTCTGTCGTAACTCTCTGTGATTTGGCTGGGGACAACTGTTCGTCCAGTGAGCTGGTTGTGCTGCTATCACGCGTTTGAGAGTCTGCTACATTTGTACGCTCAGCTCCTTCACCTGAAGATAAGGGCTCTGCAACAGGACAGCCACCCCTTATTTTCTTTAACTCCCCCTCGAGCACTTCTTCAATTGACTTTCCACTTGCACTAGCAATTGTATGCAATTCCTTTAAATACCCCTTGGTGGCACTATCACTAGCTACTTGAGGGTAGACAGAGTTCAAGGCACGCACTATGAAAGTAGTATCTGGGTCTGATGTGCTTACCATTGTCACTGGGAGCAGGGGCATTAGTGTTTTCATACCAGAGCTATAAGTGAACTCTATAATAGCATGACGATGGAATTCAGAGTTTGGATCATCAATGAGAAGGTTGCGATTAATACTACCATATCTCAACAGCCATGTTTCTAAGTTCTGATCTGTTTCAGTCAATGTCAAACCGCTGACTACTATGGCATTTGAGACATTTACATTCTCTCTTTTTACAATATCCATGCTGTTAGTTTTCCACACAAAGTGTATTATTTTCAATTTAACTCAGCTCTCCTAATCATTCACAGTTGTTGCAGACCAATCTCTCTCCTGGCTGGCTCACCACTTTTTGTAACCCACACCAAGGGTGTAAATTTTGCATCAACTCAATTAGGACCAGGATGATCAGAAGGCTAGGTTTGTCAGAGAGAGAGATGGAGCGACAAGAGTGAACACACCCAGACGTCAATATTGTAGGAACAAGATTCACTGTATTAAACTTTAAATATTTTGTAAAATAAGTACAAAAGAGAAAAAAAAACAGTAACACAAGAATGCTCACGTGTCAATATTTCATGCTATTCCCTTTTTTTTCTAAAGCATTGCAATCACTATCAAGATAAATTCAGCAGGTTTAGCATGAAGCAAAATAAAACAAACATGGATAACCAGTGAACCAGTGACCTTAATTCACTACGAATTGAAAGAACCTCAAGATTTAAGATTTGCCTCAATGACAACAACAAAAAAAAACAGTGTCAGAATTCAGTTCAGTCTCAAAAAAAAATGTCCTTTAATGTGCAGTTGATCCAGGATTAGGCCACCAAAAAAAAAAAAAAGAGTTGTTGTGCAACTTTGCTCCTACCGGTTGACGGCAATCACTTTCAAGCTTACAAGACGTTCTGAGGATTCAAACAACAGGTGGCTCGCCAGTCCAACCCCACCCAGGTGCATGCAGAAGACGCAGGAGAGGGTTGAGAGGGTTGATTCACACTCGTATCTGTTCACATCCGGATCAGGCAGCACTCAACAGCAGGACTCAACTCGGACATCATCACAGAGGAAAAAAAAAAAAACCTGGCCAAGGAACTCAATCACACGTGTATTGGCTGAACCGGAAAATACCAGATCATACACGTTCCAATGTCACTCTCTACACAATCCGCTTCTCCCTGCACCCCTTTTTTTTAGAGATATACATGCATGTCACTTCACATAAGCTAAAGCTAATGCTAAGACATGTCGCTAACATTCACTGAAATGGCATGGATATACGAGTAAACGTAGCACTTCTACTTGTTCCACACTAATCGACATGTACATAATCGACATATGAATGTTTTTAGGGACTTTCTAAATAATCCTTACGTTACTCTTCTCCGATTTCAAAACTCAAATCTCCCGGAATAGCGAGAAGCGTCTGTCTGCATTCGAAGCTATAGCGAGAAAAGAAAGATCTCGAACATGCGGAATCCGAAAAATGCTGCAAGGGGGGAGCTTTAGTGACGTCAACACGACCTCATTGGTTACCCCAACAACGCGAAAATATTATTGGAGAATTTTGAGACCTTCAACATTCTATGCATATGACGCATATACACATGCACATACACATTGCATGCGATTATGTATTATGTAATTAGCAAAACTTTATCACACCATAATCCATGGTTTCAGCCTCCTATGGCTTCAATCTGTCATTTAATCCAAAAGTTATTTCTTTTCCCCCTTTCTTTCCCTCAGTCATTAACCATTAGTAACCTGGGTTACATATGGAGAAATGTTTAGCGAAGTGGGTGGGGTGAGAGAGACGTGTTTATATAAATCCTGGTGGGGACGAAATGTCACCGGAAGGATAGGAATTCAACGACCATATTTGGGCATTTGGATCTTCCCCCTCATAGAAAACCGATTTATTTATTCATTTCTATTTCGCGTTTATTAACCAACTTAAAAGAGCCAAAACATTCCCTTGCTTACAGAGGATACAGTTAGCGTTAGGATTAGGGGTCGATGTTGTATTAATTAGCTGTATTAATAACTATATCAATGACCGTCGTCATGGTTTCACAATTAGAACGCTTGTGGCTTGTTGCCTAGCAACCTGTTCGCTTTAGCCAGGCAGTCGCTTGCAGGTGTGTTAAGGAGAAGCGGTACGTAATGGCGGACCGAGGACTGGAGAAAGCTGACATAGGGGCTCTGAGCCCTGAGCAAAAGGAAAAATTGCGCCAGTTTAAGGTAATCTGTAGTCGGGAAATGTGTAAAAGTTGTAAACTAGAAAACGGTAAAGTGCCCGGTATTTTCAGCGTTTAAGGGACAAAGCGTTGCTTTTAGAAGTGGTCTGTGTAAGTCTCTGTGGTTAAAATATTTATTTATGGTTCGGGTTATAATAAGTTCCTTTTGTGGTTGTATGAGCAATGTATAGATGTTTAGATGTAACTATATGTCTAATAAAATATCTATTCACTGTAGAAAGTCCAGCTGTTTCTGAGAAAATAGTAAAGACAGAAAATATAAGTCTGGCAAAGTTTGTGTTTCAGCTTAATCAGCTTGGCCTGTTTTTAAACTAAAAGACTAATTAAGACACTAATAACCTTTTGATTGTCATACCATGCAGGATACATCACATCCTGTGCTCACGGTGGTCCATTTTACATTTACATTTACAGCATTTAGCAGACGACCTTATCCAGAGCGACTTACATTTTTATCGCTTTTTTTATACAACTGAGCAATTGAGCGATAAGGGCCTTGCTCAGGGGCCAAGCAGTGGCAGCTTGGTGGACATAGGAATCGAACTCACAACCTTCCGATTGGTAGTCCAACACCTTAACCACTTGGCTACCACATCCCCCCCAGATGGCCACATCCCCCCCGATGGCCTCCACCAGGTCCTCTGTCTGCTCCATGTTAGCTAGTGTGGGATCGTGATAGGAACATATAGGCTACAGTCCATAACTGTATATGTAATATGTTAGTTGTACCTGAAAAAAAGCTGGCGAGTAAATGTACACTGTGTGAGCTTGTTGGACATCTGACTATAAGAGCCTTCGTACAACTGGAAAAGCTTTCTACAGAGTGTGTCTTTTGGAATTTGTGACTTTTCTGTCAAAAGATCATAAGTGAGGTCAGACACAGATGTGGGACGAGAGGGTCCGGCTCACAATCGACGTTTCAGTTTATCCCGTTTATATACCTTGCATTGTGCAGAGGGAGATAGTGATAGTAAGAGAATTCATAAAACTGTTTGGAAGCAGTTGTCCAAAATATCTGTATATGCTAGCACCCAACTAGCACTTCTTTCCCTGTTGTTGCATTTAAAAAAAAATGAAAAACTTTGATCAATGTTATAAACTCATGGTATCTTTAATATGTAACCTAGTGAACCAGAGTTAAGCACTTTTGTATGTCGCTCTGGATAAGGGCATCTGCCAAAAGCTGTAAATGTAAAATGTTGCAGATTCAATCTTTCTCTTCACTGGAGCTATGGAACAAGTCCTGAAAAACAACTCCAGACCATTAACCTTCTTCCACCACACATTACTTTACAGTTGGTACTATGCTTTCTGGGGAAGTTGTGGCCTAATGAGAGTTTGACTCCTAACCCTAAGGTTGCGGGTTCGAGTCTCGGGCCGGCCACGACTGAAGTGCCCTTGAGCAAGGCACTGAACCCCACCTCCGGGTGTGTGTTCATGGTGTGTGTGTGTGTTCACTGCTGTGTGTGTGCACTTTGGATGGGTTAAATGCAGAGAACGAATTCTGAGTATGGGTCACGTCACTGTCACTCTCCTGGCATCCACCAAAACCCAAAACGCATCCATCCGACAGCCAGAGAGAGCAGGGTTATTCATTACTTCTGAGAAGACAATTCCACTGCTCCACTGAGTCCAGTGTCAGTGTAAACTTCACTATTCCAACTAACACTTGACTTTGTGCAGTGTGTTTAGGCTTGTGTGCAGCTGCTTGGCCATGAAAAGACATTTCATGAAGCTCCAAAAACATTCTTTTGCTGATGTTGTTTCCTGAAACAGGTTGGAAATCTGTGATTTTTACCAGCTTCAGCTCTCAGCCACCCCATTCTGTAATTTTTCACAGTCTACCACTTGGTCACTGAGCTGTTGCTTCTCCTTCTAATTCCCAGTAATAGCACTTACAATTGGTGATGGCAGACTGAGCAGGATTAGGGGCAAACATGCTGTTCTATGACATTGAAAGTCACTGAGCTCTTCAGTACAACCCATTCAACTTTCAGTGTTTATTTATTTATGACTTTGGTTTTATGTTCCTATTAGCAGAGAGTGTTGCTGAAGCATCTTAACTATTGTATAGCTGTCTGCACTTTTTACCCAGTTGATACAGTGAATATGTCAATAAATGTCTTTTTTTTTTTCATTTTCAGTAAAGAATTAGCTCTTTCTTCCAGTAATGTTCTTTAGAGTAGAATTACATATAACAGGCTTTAGCAACGCAAGATACACGGACCATTCTGTTGGACTTACTGACGACAATATCTTGTATCACAAATTAAATATTGCTGTAAAAGAAATATAAAATTGGTCAAATGTTTTTAACTGTGTTGATTTCACTTTGACTTTTACCCTTAGATCAAGACCAAAATAGCGAATGAAATGTATCTGAGAGCTCATCCAGAAGTAGAAATGCTGCTGAGTGATTTTCTGAGGTAAATATCCCAATGATTAGGATCAGTTTATGGTGAGATTCAGCACAAGAAACATCCACTTGAAAAATTAAATTTATACAATGCTACTATTTTCTTTATTTATGCAGTTATTCTATCAGTCAAGAACATCATGTAATATTCACATCAAACATTAGAATGAAGAAAAATGTGATCTCTGTGACTTGAATCATGGAGTGTTTGTTAGTTTTAGATCCGCTGCTAGAGATATTTCCAAAACAGTCTCAGTTTGGGTATTTCCGAACAAGTTTGAACAGAATGGTAAAGAAACTATTGAGTGAACTCTGGGTGGAAATGGCCAGAGTTGTTGGCCAGATTGATTTGAGCTGTCAGGAAGTGTCTTGATAAGCAGAAAAGCAGCCCAGCATGCACAAAACATTGAATCTTAAGATTCAATAAGCTATAACAGCTGAAGACATCTTTCTACAGGTTCCATTCCTGTCAGCCAAGAATAGGAATTTGAGGCTACCATAGACACTTGCTCCTAGAAACCGGACAATTGAAGATGGTAGCCCATCCAACTCTAGGTTTCACCTTAGACCAATCTGGTCATTTTCCTCTGATCTCGCTCATCGACAAGGTGTTTCAGCCTGCAGAAGCCTCTGTTCACAGCATGTGCTTGTGCAATTCTGCTAGTGTGTGAAAATCCCAGGAAATCAGACGTTTCTGAAACACTCTAACCAGTCTATCTGATATCAACAATCATGCCATGGTTAAAGTCACAAGAGATTAGACATTTTCTTCATTCTTAACATTTATTGAAGCTCTTGACCTATAACGGCATGATTTTATGCATTGCACTGCTGCCACTTGATTTGCTGATTGAATAAATGCACCAGTGTGGTGCGTTTATATATTTATATATAAATATATAATATAATTGTCACAACCGGGAGGAGGAAGACAGACCCAGATATAGGATAGCTTCAAATAAATAGCATTTAATAACTAAAAATACATAAAACATGAACAAAGACGAACTAGACAGGACAAAGGACGAGAGTACACTGGCGATGATTCCGTGCTGTCATCGGTTAAATAGACAGAACAATTAACATTATGGAACAGAGACGGGGAGGAGTAAACAAAGGCGGGGCAGACACATGACACGGAACATAAACAAAGGCGCATGGCCAAAAGTCCGGGCTGAATCCTGACAATAATAAATATATAATATATATATATATATATATATATATATATATATATATATATATATATATATATATATTATATATATATATGGCTTATCTTTTGTAAATGTATGATTGTTTACTTTTGTATCATTCGTGTCATTGTGTCTTACAATTTAAAGAATGCTTAAGGAATTTAAATATTGCAAATGAATCTTTATTTCACAATATTACTCAATTCATATAGCTGAATCAAATTCAGTAAATATTAAAAACATGAAATATGTATTTCTACTCAAAGGTATTTACCATTTTCTTTCTGTCTCCTGTCACTCCTCAGAGACGTGTTTGTTAAAAGACCTACAGATATCCGTGAATTTGCTGCAGGTAATACATTTACATACAAAAACAATGTATAAAACTTATCCATATACTTTAGGTTTGTAGAGATAATGGTACAGCTGCTCATCAGACGTATTCACTGACAGTGAAAAGGACCATAGTGCCATGTATTTAAGTAAATAATTGGGAGCACAGTGATATTTGAGTTTGAGGTCGAGTTTCATTCTCCATACAGTACCTGGTTGTATGTTTTATACTGCAGGATTAAGGATATACATAATAGGTACTACTAGAGTAACATGAATTGATATGCAAGGATATAGTAATGATTTATGAGTCATTAGAAAATATTACTTATAGATATAAGAAAATTAGATCAAACACCAGCATCATGCTTTTAGTTGAGGGTTTTAAGATGTGGAATTAAATTTAGAGCATCAACAAGTGTTGTGTAAAGATTGGAGGTAAGGAAGCATTCTCAGTTTATGTAGAAGTTAACTATTACTGTGTAGCTTATCGTTGGCTTCAGCTGAAATTATGGTACTAAAACACAATGAACGAAAAACTATTTTAGTCTATTTAAGGATGGAGTAACAAAAACATAAGTAAAATACAAGTAATTGTGTAAATGATTAGTTGAAGTTATAGTTTTAATAATTACTTGAGTAAAAGGAAAAGGTATGCAATGGAAAAGTAACAAGTTTAAAATTAGTGTTGATGTCGTTTATAATATAAACGACATCAACACTAATTTTAAACTTGTTACTTTTCCATTGCATACCTTGTCTTAATTACTCAAGTAATTAAGACGATCTAAATTGGGGCACGGATCACTAATTTGTTACCTCACGTGCCTTCAGACCTTATACTGAACAAATTAATGATTCGTGTGCCACTTTAGATTGTCTTTGTGTTGTGTTTTCAGAGTTATCGGCAAAGAATCAATTCAAACGAATCGATTCAAACAAATTGACCCGAAAAACTATTAATTTAATGCCTTAAAATGCAAAAGAATGTTAAATAAGAGATGTGTTGCAAGGAAAACAATATTTTATGCAAGTTTTTAAAGTGGATTCTAAAAATAATGTTTTTACAAATTGCTTGTTACCATTAATCCATATACTTTGTAAACTGTATGTTAATTTGTTTTTTTTGTTTTTTTTGCAGAAATGTATTTTTTTTGGAGAGTGACAATATTACAATAGTACAATATTACAATATTACTGTCACAGACAGACAGATAGACAGATAGATAGATAATAATAAAATAATAAAATTAAACAGTAATAAAAAAAATATATATATATATAACAAAGCTGTTTGGTGAGTCGGTGTATGATAAGGGATTTTCCAGCTCTTAGGTGGGCGGACTTAAAGGCACTGTGCAGGATCTCTGAGCCAAGACATGCCCCGTTCTGCTAATTCAACACCTAGAACCCGAGGCACACGTAATGGCAGGTATGTCAATCTTTATCGTAATCACAACCAATCTTTCAATCGCTTTCGGCTAATATCAGACGGAGTTAAACCTATCATGTTCTTAACTTACGTTTTTTTTTTTTTTTATGTAGCACATGTCATGGAGGTCATGCGTTTATTGTGTGTGTTTGTATTGATGGGGATCTGTGCTTTTGTTCTGATTATGTGCAATGCTTCATACTCAGTGTATTCTGATAACGAATGAATGAATGACGTCTGAATGACTGAAAGCTGCAGAACTTTCCAGCAAATGTCATTATGGTGATCTGTTTACCAAGAAAGTTCATACATGTTTGTGATGTTTTCAATCATTTGTCTCAGGCTGCTCTCTGACCAGCCAGAATATCCCATATGACTGTGAAACCATCAGAACAGTCAGAGGATACAGTTTAAGTGTTCCTGAAAGTGTGTCATCTGAATGCCTGAAAGATTGTGAGCATGGCTGGTACAATAAGGTGAGCCTGTCATAGAGA
>NC_083464.1:24740279-24776200 GCF_030014155.1 Tachysurus vachellii | reverse complement strand
ACATTAAAAATCAGGTTTAACTGTGAGTATTGTATTATTTATTTATTTGTTTGTTTATTTATTTATTTATTTATTTATTTATTTATTTCCAATAATATTAATTGTATTGGAAATAAAAATAAAAAATATTTTCTTTTTTTCACATGAACATTGATTAGTGTTTCGTTAGGTTATTGCGATTCTTTGCTGAAATGTATTTCTGTGCACTACTTAATACAGTAAACGCCTGAAGAACAGCGTTAACTTTGTCTAAGGATAATTATTATTCCCATTCTTTATTATGTTCACGTTAAAATAATTATAATTAAGGATTACAACTACTATTATTCATTCATTCATTCATTCATTCATTCATTTTCTACCGCTTATCCGAACTATCTTGGGTCACGGGGAGCCTGTGCCTATCTCAGGCGTCATTGGGCATTAAGGCAGGATACACCCTGGACGGAGTGCCAATCCGGAGACGGGAATCGAACCCCCAACCCTGGAGGTGTGAGGCGAACGTGCTAACCACTAAGCCACCGTGTCCCCCACAATTAATAATAATAATAATAATAATAATAATAATTGTTGTTGTTGTTGTTGTTGTTGTTGTTGTTGTTGTTGTTGTTGTTGTTGTTTGTGAGGAAAAACATCCCACAGAAGCCACACGTTATATCAGCTCGTAAATCCGGCTAGATCACATTTATTTACACATTGACATTAAAGGCGCTTCCGGGAAAACTTCCTTTTCCTCCTCAAATGATGAACTTTCATATTTTAAGCCAATTTCATGAACCACAATTTTTTGTTTCTGTAAAGTACGGGTTGTCACGTCCGCTTTACACATTTTTACCATTTACACATTTTCAGAATTTGCTTCGTTAGGGTTAATGTCCTTCCTGTGTGATGAGATGTAATTATTAATATTATTAATAATCAGTATTAATGTGATCATCAACAATGATCTTTTGCAGGTCTTCTGGGTGAATGATGTGACTACAGCGAGGTCTCTTTTCACCACACGGCAATAACATTAAAAATCAGGTTTAACTGTGAGTATTGTATTATTTATTTATTTGTTTGTTTGTTTGTTTGTTTGTTTATTTATTTATTTATTTCATTTATAATATTTAATAATATTATTTGTATTGGAAATAAAAATAAAAGAGTTTTTTCCTTTTTTTCACATGAACATTGATTAGTGTTTCGTTGGGTTATTGCGATGCTTTTCTGAAATTTATTACTGTGCAATATTTAAGTAAAATTTTACTAAGTAAAAGTAAAAATTATTTACAGTAAACACCTGAAGAACAGTATTAACTTTGTCTAAGGAGAATTTTTATTTTTCCTTGACGTTAGTTGTTAGAGGAAAAGAAGTAATATTTATACTGTAGCAAATTGTGTCGAAATAATCGGAACTGGTGCCCTGTAATGGGTTGGCACTCCGTCCAGGGTGTATCCTGCCTTGATGCCCAATGACGCCTGAGATAGGCACAGGCTCCCCGTGACCCGAGCTAGTTCGGATAAGCGGTAGAAAATGAGTGAGTAATCGGAACTGCTTTAGTCAGTAATAAATATAAAAATATAATAAAACCAGTCAATAATAATAATAATAATAATAATAATAATAATAATAATAATAATAATAATAATAATAAAAACACACTTATTATTATTGTTATTATTATTGTTATTATTATTACTATTGTTATTATTATTATTATTATTATTATTATTATTATTATTTATTATGAGTATTTTATAAATATTTGTTCCAATAATATTAGCAATTTAAGTGTATAAAAAACATCAAAAACAAAAAAATAAAAAAATACACAAACTGTCACAAAATCTGATCAGTGATTCTTTAGGTCAGTGCGAGGCTCTCTTGAAATTAATCACTGTTCAATTCTAACTACAATAATATTAAAAAAAAATTGTATAGTTAACGTTAGTTGTTAGACGAAAAATACGCGATAGTTTCACTATCGGAAAAAAGGATTTAAACATCTTTCCACCACTCAAAGTTTTTTAATACGTTCATTGTAAGTTTCCGAAAGATGATTCTACAACATCTCTAAAAATACAACTGCTTGTTAAACTCCAATCATTTCAGTGACTTTGATATTTGTTATAATTCCGGTACAAAACGGATACTAGACATAGATACCGAAGAAGCCACCTTCACTTTACACCACGTCCTATACACGTCTACTAGCACACTGATCTGAAACATTGATGTTAATGGTGCTTTTCAAACAACATTCTGAACTCTTTATCCTCTTTAAGGTCATCTATAATAAAATAAATAACAGTACCAACAAGCACAGTTTAATAATGTTAAGTGCCTGTAGGTCACTCATTACAGAGGAAGGAGATAGATCATTTTTATCTGTGTGTCTGTTTCTAAAATCCATATTGCAGGATGAATCAATACACTTAGTCCAACAATAGGCCAGTATCAAGCCTCCCCTTTATGCAACTAGAAAGGAGCTTTCTGATTAGCTCTAGATGTCATGTCTGGCAGTCAGGTTTGTTGGATTTTGAGATCAGTCAGGACACTCGAGATTAGTCAGGACACATTGAATAAAGTAGTGTGATGATTCAATTTGGAATTGAAATTGAAATTGAAATCGCTCCGTACAACCAAGCAAATCATGCAAATTACAAATACTGTATATTGTGTTTGAAAGAGGCATATAAACAGATGTGTACTGGAGTCTGTCAATAGAAAACAGAGAAGTAGAAAAAAGTAATACAAGTATTTTCAGGATCTTCAAAGGTCCCTCACATGTAGGGCCCTATGTGCTCAATCAGTTTTACTGCTGTCAGAGCTGCAGGGGTATAATAATCATTATTTGAAGCATTTCGATTTATAGCACTACTGTCTAAATTTCTTTGCCTGTTTATGTGGGAAGGAATGTTAGCTCTGCTTCTCTGTCCAAAAAAAAGTCAAGCATGCAGGCCATCTGTAAAATGTTGAATAAAATGCCAGCAGGGGCACTTCTAATAGTTTTTGATGATGACAGCAAAAGCAATATGTGTGTGTTTCATTATTCATCTGCTCCAAAGTGGCCACTTTCGTCTTTAGTCCAGAATGACAAAAGCTGTTGAATCGATGTTGATTATAAATGCGTAACTCAATATTCCACACTGTATGATGACTAAAGCTCCTCTCTTGATCTGACAGAATGCCAAAAAGAGACAGCTTTTCTGCCAGAAGGAAAACAGAGTGTATTAATTTAATGGATTATCAGAGATAATAATAAAATCAAGTCATATTTAGCAATTATGTTTTCCTGCCTGTGGATGAAAGCTGGATCTTACTGTACCTTTAACTTTTAACAGTCATGCACAGTCAGATCTAATGTCTAAACTGATGTGTGGGTTTCAATCTGAGCCATGTGAGTAACCCCAACACCACATCACTGGCTAGCAGCTATTATTATTAGCTTTCAGTGGTAATCATTCAAGCATGCTCATAGCTACTACTGTGATGGATTTTTTTCTTTCTTTTTCATTGAACACTTTATTTAAGTGAGTAATGCTGAGTATTAAATCACAAAGACACAGCACATACACATACAAAGTGAGAGAGTATTTATAACACCTACGTTGAAAACAGTGCTGAAATTGCCAAATGGCTTAACCCTGTGTGGGTAAAATTGCTAATAGTTTTGTGCACTCATAGAACATGAATTACTTATGTACTTATTATTTCTTACACTAAAACTTTCTGTATGGTACTGATAATAAAATAATGATATGAAACTGTTTTTATCTTTCACAGTATTTTACAGTTATCTGATGTATTTGTAAATACATCATATACTGTATGTGTTGTAGTGGAAATTTTAAATATCATGAGTGTTTATATGTGCTTTCATAGTAAATTATATGTTAGACTAGGGAGAGAGAACAGGAGGCCAATGTTTCTGCCATAAATGTTCCTGCCATAAACATTCATGTGCTAAAATGATGGGAACTTTAGGGGAGTGTGGGTGCATTTGCTTGATAAGATCTGACCTTGCTGAGGTGACTGGAAGGTCACATAAACATAAATGCACACACACATACCAGGCCACACAAGCACACACCTAGGGTATAAAAGGGAGAGCTGAATCACTAGACTTTGCCTCTTCACTGTGTAGACTTGACACACTACACTGTATGGAAGACGCCTTTTGCTGCAGCAAAATAAAATACCATCTTTACTTCTTTGCTTTTACAACCACCTCTGAGTCTGATTGTGTTTTTTACATGTAGATCAAAACTGCCACCACAATTTTGGAGGTCCCACGGAGATATCCATCCTCTGTGTGCCAGTCTCAAGGTTGATCCCTGATCGGTGTGGTCCGGACCAACCCGAAGACGGTTACTTTGTCGAATTACACAGTTGACTACTGGTGGGGAGAGATCTGGACAATCACGAGACTGACCCAGCGACTGGATTCTGAGCTAAGTGGTAAGATTTCGATTCATTTATATTCTCGATCTTTCCATCTTCAGACAATCTGCATCAATGGTAGGCAGAATTTAAGTTTGGATTCTGGTCACCGGTTCCTGGAACCAGTAAAGTTACATGTAAGTTCTAGGAGCTGACTGTGTGCTGCAACACATATGCTTTAATCATGTTAAACTACTTTAAGCAAGTTTTGAGGAAAGCTGCCCCTGCATGCTGACGAGCACAAGCAAACTAAAAAGAGGAAATTAAAAGGCATTTGTCTGGTGATTGATTGTTGAGAGGAAAAAAAAGAGGTTACAGACATGGATGGTGGAGGAAGCAAAGACGGAAATGACAATTATTTAAGGGCCTGTAAACATCCTAATATTCAATATATGATAAGCAATTATGGAGCTGGTTCTGTATCACAATATTGCATGTGGCTGATGGACTGTGGATTTCCAGAAAAAGGTAGTTTTAGTGGAAGGCAGTTAGAAAGGTTCAGAGAAAAGTTCAAAGAAAAAAGGGGAAATGAGACGAGAAGTATATTGGGTTACATATAATATGTGGGCAACTGAGGCAAAAACCAGAGCATCAAATCAAACACACAAATCTATTTACAATCTTCTTATCTTCAGGGTTTTAATCTCTTGTAGACCCAGACCTGGATGGCTACCAATGGACAGTTTACTCTCTAGAGGGATATTATACACATGCAGCTCTAAAAGGGGCGAGACCAGGGGAGAGCAAAGGGGAGAGACCAGATGTTTCTCTTTCCAGCACACACAGAGAACACAAAGATGAAACACATCTAGATAGAGGACATGGCTCATTACTTCACTCAGACAGTAAATGTCCATGGGTACCAAATGATATAGAAGACATGCAAAAACAACTCCCAGACCCAAGGGAAGTGGGAGGTCGAATTGATTCAATTCTGCAGAGAATTCAGACCATGTCTCATGATGTCTCATGAAGTGCGTCAGCTCATGATGAGAAAACTCAGCATGTGCTTTTACTGGGTGTGTGTGTGTGTGGGGGTGGGTGGGGGGTGGGTGGGGTGGGGTGAAATGTCAGTGAAAAGTCAGTGAAATGTGGAGGAGGACGTGAAAGATATTTTTCTGCAGCAGGAGTTGGGCCTTTACTTGCCTTTACTTCTCTTCTCTTCTCTTCTGCTTCTCTATGGCAAGGTAAAGAATGTAAATGTTTATCAGAATCTCCTTTGCCAGCATCTGGTTTCTTCTAGAAAAGCATTTCCTAAATGCATGTAATGTCAGGGTACATCAGCCTTTTTTCCAGATGCCTGGTAGTTTTTTGTAAAACCACATGTATAGTCACACTAGTTCTGTAATTGTGGTGAAAGAATACAGTACCTTCAAGCTCACTTAAACTATCATAAATATGCAAAGCTGTAAATAAATGAACACAAAGCTAAACCTAAATGATCAAACAAACAAAATGAGCCATGTTCTATTCTATTATTAAATACTATTGTGTATTGTGTAATAGCATATTTGATATGGGCTGTCATGTAAGATTTAAATCAGACAAAATCATGTGTGTTTTATATTGAGCTGTATATTGAATTGTCGTTAAATCAAGATGACTGCCTAAATATTCAGTGTACAATGGTAAAAAAATGTTTTAGAAAATCCCTCGACTGTTAAATATATTTCCACAGTGCAAAGGAATAAGGAAAAAAGCAATAGACACTGAAGGACTTGACTTTCCTATAAGACAAACTTTACCTAACTTACTGAAGCATGTTGAAGTATCAGTGTATTCTAATTGCACTAATAAATCAACCAAATGTTTAAAGTAAGGATTTTATTCTGACTGAGAAATGTTTAAAGCAACTGACTGACTGAAAGTAACTGTTTCCTGCATGGCCTTGACAATGGCTGCTAACTGTTGCTGTGAAAGCTTAGCCAATGTAATCACTTATGGGTGACTGAGACCATAGTAGAAGTAAAGTGTTGGCCAGTGAGAGTATGTTATCCTTACAGTGTGTACTGTCTCTGTGTTCTGTGAAAGTTTCACATGAATCACTCAGTTTATGTGTCTATTAATTCACACAGTCTTTTTTGAGATGCAGCATGAGGTTCTAAGTGGTTCCTGTCTAGGCTGTCTGTAGTGCAGTTAAAATCACTTTAATCCAATGATTAAAACTTTGTTCTGCTTACATAAACTCATAGCTGTTCTTAAGATATTTAAGAACAGCATCTTCTGTATACTTCGAGTGGGAGTTTACACACAGATAAAAAAAAAACTCGATCTCAAAGCATGCTTGCACTTTTAAAATCTCCCTTTTAAAATTTCTTCAACATCATAAGACTGCGGAATTTAAGACTGTGAAAACATAAGAGCAACCCCACCAATAAGAGAAGTATTGTGACTTAAATACACGAGACTTTCTACTCGCTTGCCCAGTCTGTAGAGTTGGAAAATCACTCTGAATCACTGTACGTTTCTTGCTTGACATCTGCTCTTTTCTATTTCGCCAGTTAAAAAAAAATAGTTCTTTTTCTGTGATCCCTGGCATCATTAATATTAAGGATTATCGCACTTATTGCACTCATTATTAGACTGTTGTTGTCTTTTTATTTATATCAGTACTATGCAAACCAACAATTTCCATTCATTCATTTGTATGAATGAACCTCCTAAGTTTGGTCACTAGTGCTTTAAGTGTCAGTTTTTTCAAGAGCTCCACTTTGCATTAATTTTTTTGACATCTTGAACAAACTGCTCTGTATCTGGAAAAAACTCTTCAGGATTTACTGCTCTCCCTTTGTTGTCTTTTAAAAACTTGTGTGTGCAGCTGTATAGACCACCTGTTTTTCATCTAGTTGTAAAACCTGTGACAAACTGGATTCAGTCTATTAATCATCGCTCTCTTCTTCATCCTCTGACTCACTTTTTTTTTGCTTGTTTATTGCCTTTACTTTTAGTGTTTTTCTTCCTCTTGGTGGGGATTTTTAAAACCATTTCTGCTTCCATTTTGTTATCAAAATCTCCATTATGTCCAAAATCAGCATCAGCTGGTCTCTGGTTCCTCCCTCTGGCTTACTTGATTAGAGATGTTATTTCAGCCATCCTTTTTTACTCTTCAAAGGCTCAATTGCTCCTGCTATGTCCATCAGTTGCAGGAGGGTCAGGTACAGTACAATGGACTTAGCCACAAGGGGAGCAGCCACAGAAGGCTCACCCTCCCCAGAAACACTGTTGCCTGTCAGCTCATTCTGCTCAGCGTGCCTGTCTGTCACCCCTCCATCTTTAATTTTCCTGGGCATATACAGACCAAGTGCCCAGTTTCTCCACAATTAAAGCATTTCATACCAGCATATGTGACAAAAACAACATAGTCAAAGCCGTCTACCCGAAACTTCACTACTGACTCGGGCTCTTTTACACCATTATTCAGTATCTTGAACACTTGTCTCCTAAATGACACTATATTGTCTCTTTAGTTTTCTGGTATTTTGCTTCCCATCTGCATATTTTTAATAGGACTGACCAAATTGTCTAATTTTTCAGGAAAGGAGGAATGTTTGAAAGTATGATTTTTTTTAGCTGGAGGGAGAGGAAGCCCTGAGGAACTGAGAGGAAGCCCCAGCATGAGTCAAGCGTTTATAACTTTTACACGTACTTTTACTACTGAGTTCAAAAACATGACAATTGCATGATTCATATGTCAGGCGGCCACAATGTTACCAAACACCATTGCCTTACTAACTGCCAAAGCACATTCCTCTACTCTAGCCTCCTCTACACACAATCCTCATGCTGACTCATAAACGCCATCGCCTGGATTTTCCATGCCTTCTGCAAAAATAGCAGTTGCAGGCTCACAGCAAATTCATATGGGATAACAACTCAGAGTCACAGTCTGTATTTTGAGCAATTTTGTTTTTTCGGCTCAGGTATATTGCCATTTTTGCCTGACCAAAGATAAAATTGATCAGTTGGCACCTGAACCTGTCTCTCCTGACATATTTAAAACCAAGAATAAAAAACTGAAAAGTAAAATCAACATTAAAAGTCCTTAAGAAGCTCCGTAAAAACACAAAGAAAGACTGTAACCTGGAGCAGTGAATAAAAGCATGAAAAACAGTTTCTCTCTGTGAACAGAAAGGACAGTTTTGTGCAACATCGGGGTTTAAAATGGAAATAAGAGTGGTTTGTACAGTGCCCTCCACTCTGGTTTAATATCAAAACCAAGTACATTTCTCCATGGGGTGTCTACCCTCCCACTCTTTCTTATTCAAAACCTTAACACTGGCTCTGTAGAGCAGCTTCCCTGACACTGTCCCAAAGTCCATCTCCCCCTCGCCCCGACACTCCAGGAGGGGACCTTCATACCCGTCAAGATCAGGAGCGATGATCAGCTGGGGAAAGGGTTCTTCCTCTGCAGAACCAGCCTCTGTATACTGATAGTCCCTCAGCCGAACACGCTTCTCAGATGTTAGGGAGGACCGCCAGTGGTGTAAGAGTTGACAGACAACACGCAGGGACCGCATTCCCACACGCGCTGCCAGGTCCTCCACCTTCGACAGGTCAGCTCCCGCGATGTTCACAAGCTCCCGGAGTGTCACAATGCCCGCGGAGATAAGAGTCCTGGACAGTGCAGAGACGGCCACACTGGAGATGTCCATGCGCCGCCATACACCAGAGGCTCCTCCAGCAGCCAGTACAGTGTTCCACTGCCTTTGTTCTGTTTTTTAAAAGAGTTCCAGATTTTAAACATGTTACGATAAAACAATGGTAATCCAGAAACCTCCAGCGTTTTGGTGTCCATTAAAAACAAAGTTCTGTCCAGCCCCAGTCCTCCAACTGTTTGTAATAATCCACTGGATGCTGCTCTCCATACTAAGTCTCTAGATCCAGTGAGGAACCTCTGGATTTACTGAAGGCGGAATGCTGCTGCTCTGCTGGCTAGCTGGACCAGCCCTTGCCCTCCTTCCTCCTAGGGCAGATGGAGCACGCTCTGAGGGATCTAGTGTAGACCGTCCCAGAAGAAGTCCACCAGCAGGGCCTGAATGCTCGCTAGCAGGTTTGGCGGTGGGTCCACGCATGCCAGCTTGTGCCAGAGAGATGTCGTGGCAAGGTTGTTGATGACCAGCGTTCGCCCCCTGTAGGACATCCTTGGGACCAGCCGCTTCCACCTGTTCAGTCTGCCCTTCACGTGCTCTACAGTGCCTTCCCAGTTTTTATTTAAAAACTCATCGCTCCCCAGGTAGACACCCAAGTATTTAAAACCACCTCTTTTCCACACTAAGCCTCCCGGTAGTGTAGGTTGCCCACCTCCCCACTCCCCAACTAAAATGGCTTCACTTTTTCCCCAGTTGACCTTAGCTGAAGATAAAATCTGAAAGCCCTTTAAAATATCGTTTAAAACACTGACATCTTTCTGTGAGTTTACCATGACTACTAGGTCATCTGCGTATGCTGAGAGGCATAGTGAAGCTATGCGTGTGGAACGTAAAAACCAGATAGATGAGATCTCAGTTTTCATAAAAGAGGTTCAATTGCAAGAGTATACAACATACCTGACATAGAACAGCCTTGTCTAATACCTCTGTACACTCTAAAAGGGGCACATAAACCACCGTTAACTTTCAGCACACTCTCAATTTCACGGTACAACACTTTGATCATGGCTATAAAACCTGAGTTGAACCCGAAGATTTCCAGCACCTTCCACAAATATTCATGCTCAACCTGGTCAAATGCCTTTTCCTGATCTAGAAAAATCAGACCAGTCTTTAAGCCCAATAGTTTGGAGACGTCCAAAATGTCACGAATTAAATGTACATTGTCGAATATAGACCTATCACGCACACAGTACGTCTGGTCTTGGTGAATGATCTGCTCCATTACCTTAGTCAGTCTCGAGGCTAATGTTTTTGAGAGCAGCTTACAGTCAGTGCACAGTAAAGACACAGGGCGCCAGTTCCTCAGGTCCATCAGGTCTCCCCTTTTTGGCAGTAGTGTCAGGACGGCCCTCCTGCAGCTCAAGGGGAGTCTACCTCACCTCAAGCTGTCTCTTAGTACATCCAGCACATCCTGCCCTATAACTGCTCAGAATGCCTTGTAGAACTCGACAGGGAGACCATCCATACCTGGCGCCCGTCCATTCTGCATCCCCTGGAGAGCCTTGTGAAGCTCCTCCAGTGTCAGCTCTTTGTCCAGCTCCCTGGCTGATTGCTCAGAGAGCTTTGGAAGGCCCACCAAGAAACTCTCCTCCACCAACTGTGCCCCTGACCGCTCACTGCTGTATAGCTTCGAGTAGAAGCTTACTGTCTGCTTGTGAATTTCAGTGGGCTCTGATGAGAGGTCCCCTGATTCTGTTCGCAAAGCATGTATGTACCTTTTCTGTCCATTCTTTTGCTCTAAACTGAAGAAGAACTTAGAGGGAGCATCCATCTCATTCATGCTTTTAAAGCGTGAGCGGACCAGCACCCCCTGTGCTGTGATGTCTGTTTTTACTCTTGAGTGCTTCAATATGCCCTCGATTTCCTGTGGCCTCCAAACGCCGGAGTTCCACTATTTCTATCTCCAGAGCTTTCAGAGGTCTAACAAAGTCCCTTGTGACATTGAGAGTGTACTGTTGACAAAAATCTTTAATTTGTGACTTAGTCACATCCCACCACTGCTGTACCTGTAATGAGCTAAAATCTGCCTTCTGAGATTTAAAACAATTCCATAAAAAAATAAAAGACTCTAAAATTAGCAACTTCTAAAAGTGCAGTGTTACTGACACGCATGAGCATATATTGCACATGTTCATTTGCTGATTCCATTATCTGTCTCTTAATTGTACATATTGTACACACATTGTACTGGCTATATGTATGAACATACTGCACATTTCACCTGTGGACTTCATTGTTTGTTAATTGTACATATTGTACACACATATTGCACTAACTATATATATATATGAGCAAGTTGCACATTTTCACGTCAACTCATTATCTATATCTTTACCTGTATATCTGTACTGTATAACTGTTCTGCAATTTCTGCAGTTTGCTCCTAAGAATTTAACTCATCAAGGCACATGTGCTGCGGTGATGTGACAATAAAAGTGACTTGACTTGACTTGACTTAAAATGCCAGTAGGCACTCCTAGGCTTTACATTCTTTTTACTGATTGTACAGTGTAACATACTATGGTCAGAGATACGTACTGGAACAATAAAACACTTTGTAAAAAGAGTAAGTTGATGCTTAAAACCATAAAAACGATCCAATCTTGCCAGGGAGAGCGTGTTATCAATAGTATGGGCCCATGTCTACTGTCTCTGGTTTTTATTGAAATTTCTCCATATATCATCTAAGTCATGGGTCTCCATAATCTCCATCAGGCGTTTACGGGATGCTGCATGAGGTTCTGTGTGGTTCCGATCCAAAATATCTGCATTACAGTTAAAATCACCAGCCAAAATTAAAACGTCAGCAGTGTTGCAGCTAGCAATCACGTTGCTAAGCTTATCTAAGAAAACCATCCTCTCCACTGCATTGGTGGGAGCGTACACACAGATAAAAACTAAAACCTCATTCTCATAAAAAGTTTTCACTTTTAAAAGCCTCCCATTTAAAATCTCTTCAACTGAATAAGAACAGGGAATAAAATAAAAAGAGTAAAAAGAAAGTCAACCCCACCACTGAGTGTTGTGCTGTGGCTTAAAATGGCCAACCCATCCCACTCCTTCATCCAATCAGCAGCATTACTGACATCACTGTGAGTTTCCTGAAGCATGACAACATCAATGCGCTTCTGTTTTAACAGATCATATAGCTTTACTCTCTTGTTATGTTCTCTTGCTCCATTAATATTTAGACTCGCAACATTGATTCCAGTCATTAAGAAAAATAAAATTGATAAAACACAATAGAGGGTAAGAACCTCTCTAGTATAAAAAACACCACACATACTATTAGTCATCATCAGAGTATTCCTTGTTCACTTTAGTGATCAGTTTCTTTAAACAAAAGATTTCTACATCAATAAATGCTCCTTCCTTTCTAAAATGTTTTACATCGTGTAGAAACTGCTTACAATCAGGGAAAAACTCCTCTATTGCCACATTCTTCTGCCATTTAGTGTTTTTTAAAAAATCTTTAATGTCCTCAGCGCTGTAGACAACATTTAACTGTTCCTCCTGGGAATCAACATTTAAGACAGAGTCTGACACAGAGTCATCACTATCTGACTCCCTTTGCTCTGCCTTCGTCTCTCTCTTCGTTTCTTTCCTTGCCCCTTACCTTTCTTTTTCCTTTTTGTTGGTACTTTAAACGTGGGCTCATCCACCATCTCCACGTCTCCCCGTCCCCCTGCACTGGTGTAGCAGCCGGTGTTTCCAGGCGGTCGCTCTGCACCACTGTGACTGCCTCTGCCAGCGCAGGCAGCTCCAGCACTGCACCAGAAGCCACTGGGCTTCTCTCAGTTGAGCCCGGCCTTTCTCGGTCTGGTTCATCCCGACACAGCTTGTCCCGGTCTGGTTCGGCCGAGCATGGCTTCACCGTGGCCGGTTCAGCTGAGAGGGGCTTCTCCGGTGTTACTTCAGCTACAGTGGGCTTCTGAGCTGCAGGCTGGGCTTGGGGCTCACTCACCATTTCGTCTGGTGCAGCAGCAGCTCCTGGGCCCTCAACAGCCTGCCGAACTGTAGCCGCAGGGGGAACGACCACAGCAGGCTCAGCTGCATCCTGCCCCGGTCTCTCAGAAACACCGGGGACACTCTGTCTCTCAGGACAGGCCCGAACAAGATTCCCAGTTTTGCCACATTTAAAGCATTTAATATCGGCATCAGATGAAGCACAGATGTTGTAATCAAACCCCTCAATCCTGAATTTCAAAACATCATTTAACTCTTCAACACCTTCCTTAAGAATCATAAATTAATAATCATAAATTAATAATAAGCTTAAGTTAGTTTCTGCCCTCAGTTATCCTGCCAAAAAGTGGTTGGCACCAGAGAGATGGCACCAGAGAGAAAAGAGACGGTAGGAGAGAGAGGGGAATGCGACGGCAGGAGAAAGAGAGACAGCAGGAGAGAGATGGGAAACAGATGGCACTAGAGAGAAAAGAGATGGTAGGAGAGAGAAAGACAGCAGGAGAGAGAGGGGAATGAGAGGGGAATCTTTGGGGAAACCCAGAGTGCACAGTGAGTGTGTAAAGTAAGGCCAAGACTGACTAGTCAGTGTTATCAAAGGTGTAATTGTAAGAATTCAAGTCAGGTCAAGTCAAGAAGCTTTTGTCGTCATTTCAACTATACATAGCTGCTGCAGTACACAGTGAAATAAGACAACATTTCTCCAGGATCATGGTGTTACATAGAACAAAGACAGGGCTAAGGACTTAATAAGTAGTCCTAGCAACATAAAGAGCATCTGTGCAACCTGGTGCAAACAGTGTAGCACAATACAAAAATACAGAAAGGCTGTGCAGGACAAAAGACAAAACATTATACAAGACATTACACAAAAGACAATACACAAAAGCAGCACCAATCAGTGTAAATACTGTATGTTTAATATTTCGTGTGCAGAAATACTGAAATGAACACATTAGTATTATAGCAGCAGTTACATGAGGTATTGTAATGTATTGTGCAAAACAGCAATCGACTGAAATGTGAAAGACGGCATGTGCAAAGAGCAAAAACTGTTGCAAAACAGCATGTAAACAGTTTGATATGGTGGTGCTGTAAAATATGTTTCCTCTCTGTCATCCTATTTCCACATCATCCTGTACGTTCAGATCACATTCTATTATGGCACATGGAATAAATGAAAATTATTATCTTACAAATACAAAACCAAATTTATCATACACAATTGTCTAAATATTAAGTTGACCGAAAAGCTGCAGTCCTAAAACAAACTCTGTTAACATCAAAGTGATAAATAAGATCAATTAATTAAGATAAATAACACTTGCCCCCTCTTTTGTTCACATTTATTCTATCCCAATTTGTCGTTTTCTTCCTTCTATCATATAATTTTCTAATGCCACTGTAATTTAAATGTTGTATAACTGACTTGTCATGTTCAGAACATAGCGTGCTAGGTAACGTTTGCTAGCTTGAATGTTTTTGTTACTTTATAAGGAATTATTTTTTCTAAACCTCTGCATTAGGAAGATGCCTAAAAAAACAGAAGTAGCAAAGATTCGAGGTCTACCCTCTCTGAGATTTATTTGAACCTCCACAACACCACCCTCATGGCATTTCTAAGCCATGACAGTGGCGTGACCCATTGTATTTATGTATTTAACCAGGACAGGCACTTTCTAAAAGTCACAAAGATTTCCTGACATGTTTAGGAAATGTCCTGACTTTATAAATACATAAAGATCTGAGATGGTTAACGACACAAGCTCTTTCCTTTTTATTTTTAGTTTATGATCAAATTTAAAAATATGCACATGGATCAGGGTGTTAGAACAGCAACAATGACAGCACAACATGTCAAACAATAGCAACCATTATTGCTTAATTATTACAGTTCAGTTATTAAATTCACTTGGTTATTTAGAATGCTAAATTACTCATCTTTCTGTTAGCCAGTCATCCACTGCTGCCTCCTAGTTTCACTGGTGCTTGTTAGTTGGTGAATGTGCACTTATTTTCACTAATACAGCTGATATATCTTAATTTCATTGAACAAAAACATATTTTGAACCTATGAGACCCTTTTGTTTTTCCATGCTCACTATAGAACCTCATGTATGATTTAGTCCCTGATAACAAGCAAACGAATCTGATGGTAAGACACAGCATGATATTATACATACAGTTGCAATCAAATTGATCCAACTCCCATTTCAGATCAGGTTTATCAAAAAAGACTTTTAGCTGTTTTTAATGAACAAATCCAAAAAAAGCAACTGATAATAGACAACACAACAAATACTTCAAGTGGTTTAGTTGCACCAGATGTTAGGAATATGTAAAAAGGATGATCCAAAAAGTCGTTGCCCTTTACAAACAGGAAACAGGACACAAAAAGGTAGCTAAGACATTGAATGCACCTAGAGAACATTCATCTCAGCATAGTTTGCAAGTCCAAAGTTAAAGGAAGTGGCTACACTAGCTGGATGGCACAGAGACAGGAAGCAGCTGCAACCAGATTTCTGAGAAGGCAATATGAAAAACCCTCAAAAAAAAAAAAAAAAAGCCCTGTATCAAGACTTGGTGGACACAGACTAATTTATATAGTATGAGGTGCATAATAAACATACTAAACGCTAAAAGTCTTCATGCCAGAAGTCCATGACAAAAAAAAAACACTCTAATTTTGATTGCAACTGTGTCTGACCTTTTTTCACTAGAACTTTCCTTGAAATATGCAAAATAATGTAATGCAGATCGATTATCATTTCATGGTACATAACAAAAGACAATCATAGCCTCTTTCAAATTAAGTACTGCAAGATTTAAAAGTTGGCAGACAGATAACGAGCTAAATACAACTCAAAAACTACAGACACACTACTGCTGGGATTACAACAATATACTCAATACTCAATATACAATAGAGGTTTATTCATTTTGCTGACTAATGCATGCTGAGTCAGTAGAAGTTGGAAAATGCCACATTGAGGTTAAAGGCCAGCTTATTTGGTTTAAGACAAGTGTCACACAAAAGGAGACTACACCATCCTGACTGGTCTATGTACTTGCAAAACTGGTCACTTTTCTCTTGAAATTCTATTGCCATTTAGCTAAAGAGTTAGCATACAGTAGCATAGCAGAAGAGAAGAACAGGAAAGGCTGGCACTTATGCAGCCAAACAACATACATGTTCACTTGAATCTTTTGTACAGACATAAAAAAAAAATCAAAAATTCATATATATATATATATATATATATATATATATATATATATATATATATATATATATATATATATATATACAGTACAGCAGGTAAAATAAGTATTGAACACGTCACCATTTTTCTCAGTAAATTATTTCTAAAGGTGCTATTGACATGAAATTTACCTTGGTAAGGAGACCTTTTTATAGGCCATCAGGTTGGACAGAACCAGCTGTTATTAATTTGCATTCACAAGGGGCAGGATTGCTTTCTAATTACTGATTGTCTTGGCTTTCCATGCCTTTTTGCATCTCCCTTTCTTCATGTGTTCAATACTTTTTCCCTGTGTCATTTAACATTATTAAACATAACTTAATTTGCAAACATCTATGGTTTGATTTCTTGCATGTGTGGATTGAATGGGTTGTTACCAACATCTGGTCAAAATTTCATGTCAATAGCACCTTTAGAAATAAATTTACTGAGAAAAATGGTGACGTGTTTGATATTTATTTTACCCGCTGTATATATATATATATGTATATGTACATATATACGTATGTGTATATATATATATATATATATGTATAGAGCAAAAACTGTTGCAAAACAAAATGTAAACAGTTTGATATGGTGGTGCTGTAAAATATGTTTCCTCTCTGTCATCCTATTTCCACATCATGTAATCCTGTACGTTCAGATCACATTCTATTATGGCACATGGAATAAATGAGAATTAGTATCTTACAAATACAAAACCAAACTTATCATACACAATTGTGTAAATACAGAGCCGCCCTGCCTCCCCTGCCGCATTTTACAGCGCGTGTTAATATTTACTGTGTAGATGACAATATGAAGCGGAGCTATCCATCTGGCCATGAAAGGAGAAAAAAGAAACAAAATGAGAGTGAAATGCGAGAACAGCAATCAGGTAAATTTGTGTTCTTTTCAAGTTTGATGTCAGCAAGAGCAAATAACAGTAAAGTTGATGTGATTCTGTCTCTAGTCGCTATCTGACTAGCTAAATTAGCTGTGCACAACAATTTATTGCGTGAACATTCGCGTGAATAAACGCCCAAGGGCAACGGTGTTTATAAACGGCAGCTCGATAACCGCGCCGCGCATGAACATGTGTTCATATGACACGCGCGCTTTCCAGCAGCATCTGTGTCTGGACCAGTACAAAAAGTAGCATGAAAGCACTCCTAATGACAATGTTTATAGTCTCTCAATCAAGGTTATAACAACGTTACTGCAATATGGAAACCATTGGATTTACATTGGAATGGGCATAATGCCAGGTCAATATGAATGCACATCCCTCAGTAAATAATAACCATCAGGGATTAAGGGCCCCTTAGCAGAATTTTGCTTAGGGCCCCAGGGAGGTCAGGATCGGCTCTGTCTATATATTAAGTTGACCGAAAAGCTGCAGTCCTAAAACAAACCCTGTTAACATCAAAGTGATAAATAAGATCAATTAACTAAGATAAATAACACTTGCACCCTCTTTTGTTCACATTTATTCTATCCCATTTTGTCGTTTTCTTCCTTCTATCATATAATTTTCTAATGCCACTGTAAGGTAAATGTTGTATAACTGACTTGTCATGTTCAGAACGGCAGGCACTAAATTCCAGGGGTTTCGTTACCACGACGTAAAGTGGGCGTGTTTCCGGAGGTCTTGGAAAAACGCCTTCTTTCAAAAAAAAAAAAACCCAGCATACTACTAAGGACAAAACACTCATACAGGTTGATTTATTTTAGAAAACAAATAAACAACCAAAAACTACGGTTATGGTTAGATGATCAAATAGGCCACGCCTACCTGATGACGCAATATCTGTAATATAGCGTGCTAGCTAACATTTGCTAGCTTGAATGTTTTTGTTACCTTAGACAGAAGTAACAAAGATTCAGAAGTAACAAAGATTCGAAAGAAAAAACAGAAGTAACAAAGATTCGAGGTCTACCCTCTCTGAGATTTATATATTATACAGGGCTGTTAAGTGTCACGCATTTCGGTCTTTTGTCACGCTCCCGCCACACATCATATTTCTCACACAGAAAAACTTTTTGACTAGTGGGGGGGGTTGTCATGCTTGCCTGTCTTCAAAACTTGAGAGCCCTGATTATATATATATATATATATATATATATATATATATATATATATATATATATATATATATATATATATATATATATATGTGTGTGTGTGTGTGTGTGTGTGTTTGTGTGTGTGTGTGTGTGTGTGTGTGTGTGTGTGTATATATATATATATATAGGAAACACTTCAACTAGCACTTCTTTCATTATCTTTTGCATTTAAAAAAAAACAAAAAACAATTTGGCGTCTGCCAAATGCTGTAAATGTAAATGTAAATGTAAATATATATATATACAATAACTTATTTATATATATATAAAACCTAATTCCATAGACAATTGAGATTTTGCCTTTAAAGCAGCATCTTGCACACTTTGTACATTTGCAAAATACAATATATGAATATGGTATATGAATATCAAATTAGAGGGAGGCACGGTGGCTTAGTGGTTAGCACGTTCGCCTCACACCTCCAGGGTCGGGGTTCGATTCCCGCCTCCACCTTGTGGGTGTGGAGTTTGCATGTTCTCCCCGTGCCTCTGGGGTTTCCTCCGGGTACTCCGGTTTTCTGCCCCGGTCCAAAGACATGCATGGTAGGTTGATTGGCATCTCTGGAAAATTGTCCCTAGTGTGTGATTGCGTGAGTGAATGAGTGTGTGTGTGTGTGTGTACCCTGCGATGGGTTGGCACTCCGTCCAGGGTGTATCCTGCCTTGATGCCCAATGACGCCTGAGATAGGCACAGGCTCCCCGTGACCCGAGGTAGTTCGGATGAGCGGTAGAAGATGAATGAATGAATATCAAATTAGCAGGTGCTAATGATCATTAATTTCATATGTAGGTTGAGGCAGAGTCATTAACTCAAACAGAAACAGCTGTGTAGGATACTTAAAACTAGGTGAGGAAGAGTGTGGTGTGGTTGTGAAGGTTGTGTGTTTTATATCACAGGTCATACACCATGTCAAGAATGAGCACAGCAAAGAAAGCAGACTGGGGTTTCAAAATGTTAAGTACAGTAGATGCAGTGGTCAGACAAGGAAACATAATGCAGCAGATAAAAGACACATTATGATTACTTGCCATTAATGTTGGAAGATGTCCAGCAGCGTTTGCAAGTTTGGGGCTGCATTTCTGCAAATGGAGTTGGAGCTTTGCTCAGGATTAATTGCTGAGAACTGAATTGCTCTCTATGCTGAGAAATGATGGCAGATAATTATTCTTCATGCAGTACCATCAAGGCCTCAGTACCATCTGACTGGCCTCGAATTTATTCTGCAGCAGGACAATGACCCTAAACGTACAGCCAATGCTATTAAGAACTATGTTCATCATAGAGAAGAACAAGGAGCATTGAAAATGATGGTTTGGATCCCACAGAGCCTTGATTTCAACATCATTGAGTCTGTCTGGGATTACATGAAGAGACAAAAGGATTTGAAACAGAAGTTAGTTCTCTAAGATGTTTGGAACAACTTACCTGCTGAGTTCCTTCAAAAACTGCAAGTGTACCAAAGAAATGATGCTGTTTTTCAGGCAATTGATTTGATTAGGATTTCTCTTCTGTTGATTTACTTTCCATCTTGTTAATTGCTAAAAATGTACAGCATTTTTCACACCTGCTTAAATCTTTTGCAAAGTGGTAAACAATCTGCTTAAGTAGCCGTGAAGAGCTTTGTTCCCAATATCAAGAGTAACAGCATATTTTCGATCGCCATACATGCAGCTTGAAAGGAAACATTTTCCTTTCTACCAACAGCTTTCAAAAGCAATAGTCAACAAGAAAGCTGAATTTCTCCCATATTATACACTACACCACTTTTACTACTTAAAAATTCTCCTGTTTTTAATATAACACATGACTTCCTCTATTGCTTGTTAATGCATCCTGAGCCTCTTTTGAATGACTGCAATTTGCACCTGGAGAGGAAACGTTGTTTATTTTTTCATCCTTAACAAAAGCTTTCAAAAC
Organism: Tachysurus vachellii; assembly: GCF_030014155.1. Taxonomy (NCBI): domain Eukaryota; kingdom Metazoa; phylum Chordata; class Actinopteri; order Siluriformes; family Bagridae; genus Tachysurus; species Tachysurus vachellii. The sequence continues at coordinate 24,755,866 of NC_083464.1, read as the reverse complement.
CATCACACATTCTGACTGCCTTTGCCTTTGGCAAAATTCAAAAGAAGAAATTTATTTCACCCATGTCTTCTTTTACACACTAAACCACATTTACTTCTGCTTTGTCTTACAAGCACTCATCTTTTTTTAGCTCCCTAAATGTTTGTTCTATGAATTATTAATTTTCGACAGCCTCAAAAAGTGAAAGTAACCCACCTTTATCTGCCTAAATATATTCAATAAAAGTAACTTGCTGTCTCACATTTCAGTTGATTGCTGTTTTGTACAATACTTCTCATTACCTCATGTAACTGCTGCTGTAATATTAGGGTTCATTCCAGTATTTCTGCACACGCAATATTGTTTGAACATACAGTTCACTGTATCGGTTTTATATGACATAAAAAAAAAACTTAATCACCTCTTTGTTTACTTAATAGATGAGTGTGTAATACTTTTATTTGCCTTTTAATAATCTGAAAATATTAAAAAAAAATTACTGGCAATTTACTCTCTCCATTTGTGATACTCACCCAGTGTGAAAAATTTATACAGTAGTTAACACAAAGCTGATGTGCCCGCAGGCACACAAAGCTCTTCATCAGCTCAGTCTCTCTTGCTTTTTAGTTTTTATAGATTAAAAAGCTTAGGTAGTATTAAGGTTTAAGACTTGTATTAAAAACAGCCTAAGCAGTCCATGTCAAATACAACAACATATATACATTACAGAAGAAAAATAATACGCTTGCTATCAGTGAGTCAGTTAACATCAAAGAGAAATTCACTGTGTCTTGTGGCCCAAAAGTATAAAGATTATGAGTCGCACCTTAATAAAACTGTAAAGTCTTTAATAAAACAACGTCATAGCTGTTTTAGTGCGTACACAATATCAGGCAGGTGGTTTTCATGTTATGGCCGATCAGTGTAGCAACACTAACATGTAAGATCATCACATAAAGGTTATTAGAATTATAAAGAACAAAGGACAATAACTCCACTTGTGAAATCTCATCATTTATCATTAGGAGCTGGAGTGTGTTGTTTATAGAGCTGTAAATTGGCTTGTAAGCATATGAATGTCTTAAACTAGAACTCCAGCATTTTAAACTTACACTTTAAAATATAGAACATTTGAAAGTTTATATATATATTTTATCACCTTTATGATGTTTAAATGATCTGCATTTTAAGTGAAATGAAGCACAGTCATGTCTTTCACTCTGCTTTATTATAGCACTGCTTTGTTATATCAGCAAGGATTAAAAATGGAAGAAAAAAAAGCCAGACATTACAGCATACACACACATTTCAGTATTACCTGCGTATACAGAGGTGCTGTGTGCAGTATAAATGTCTGAAACATTAATACATAAATAATACATGTGTCCTCACTGGCACAGCATGTCATTGTTTGAGCTTCCACAGCTTTCCAATTACAAATATGTGCCAGTACATAGTGATGTGGCATTAGATGGTTAAAATTGCTCTTACACCAGGCATTTGACTGTGTGTGATAAATGGTTAACACTACACACAGTGGTAGTGCTTACAATCTTTGGACAATTAAGACCCTGAAATGTATATATTTTAAAATACATTTATATTAAATTGAATAAATAAATGTATAATATTTATAATAAATTTTAAAAATTATTTGATTTTGCTCTATCCTCTACTCTGTCTGTAGCTTCCACAAAACAGCTAAACCACACTTTGCTTTCATTAAATACATACATATATCAAAAGATAGCTTTAACTGACTGCATAAAATAGTGTATCATATTTTACATGATGTGAACTGTAAGACAATTTAATCTCCCAATTTCCTCTTTTTTCCTCTCTGATTCAGCCAATTTCCTCTCTGATTCAGCCAATTCTCATGCTCCAATGTCTACCAACTAGGTTTAGAGTGTTTGATCTAAAGCACAGGAAGCCAGCAACATGAAGGGAGCTAAGTGTGGCTCTGTGGACACTTTTTTCAGTCAATATTACCTATAACTCCTTGCGTGAATGAGGAGTTTTGTGATTGTTTTTCTTTGTAGTCTTATGTAAAATTATTGTCTAAAAACATAAATGTTAAGGTCCAAAAAAGGCTATTTACCATCTAGATCACTTAGTAGGTTTCGAATTAATGACCGCCTCTCATATGAGTTTTCTTAATAAACTGGAAACTTGTATAGTATCCATGTATGTAATTATTCAAATATTCATTATACTATTAAATATTAATCCATGTTATATTTACTTGTTCGTAAATGTTTTATAGTATATATTCTTAGCAAATTCATGGTCTTAAAGTCCAAAGACAGTTAAAATGCATGCAAAATATTTTTAAAATATGTATACATGTAGACAGAAAAGTAGGAGAATATGAAAAGATGCAACAAGATCAAGACACACTATGGCCAAAAGGTACATGGACACCTGACCAGCACACTCATATGTGATTCTTTCCCAATCTATTACTACAAAGTATTTTTGGAATCACACAGTAGTGTAGGATGTCTATATGCTGTATACTTAAGCATTACAATATCTCTTCACAGGTACTAAGATGCCCATCCTGACAATACAGCTCTGAACCAAGCATGGTTTATGAAGTTGAGGAACTTCAAGGTCCTCCACAGAGCCCTGATCTCCACCCTGCTGAACTCCTTTGAGAGGAATTGTCATGTTGAATACAGAATAGAAATGTCATGCCTATTCTAAGACCTCGCAGGACAGTGAGGCTAAGAGAACACCAAGGGACCACTAACCCATCCAGATGTTCTTTAAATCCACTACATTTTATGATAGATGTATTATGAAGATATTAGGCTACAAAAACAATTTGATGTTTCCTTCAAATCATTTATGTATTTAAGATCGGTGTTATTTTAACCTGAGATTCAGCACTGAGATACCATTGCACATGCAGGATGTGAGCAGTCACAAGGTGTATGCTGTGAATGCTAGGTAGTGTTAAAATATTCATTAGTAACGGACAAGCGTTCAAAATCAGGGCTTAGGGCTTCAGCTGCAACCAGCACCAAATAAAATGTGTCTTGTAAGTGTGATTGTCAGGTTTCCACAACCCTCTGGCCAAATTGTGTATTAAAATCACAACAATTGCAGATCCAATAAAGCGTGAAGCCAAACTTCCATCATCAGCTGTGATCGTGAATGTTTTGCTATAAGGCGAGAACAAAGTAACTGTATTAAACAGCAGTGACCACACAAAATAGAGAAAATAAATGATGGTAAGTATTTTTAGTAACTGTGTTTAATAATACATACACTAACATAACAATGCCAAAATGTTATACTTACTTCATTAGTCAGTTCCAGCACCACCACCAAATCGTCCACCACAATACACACAGAGAAACGACCACTTCCCCCTCAATGTGATTGCGAGCTAAAACCCATGCAAGATAATTATACAATGAGGTATTCAGTATTATAAGTGACAAAATCATTGGTCAGATTTCTAAAGTAAAACAGATTTTCAACAACAGTGAATGACAAATTATTTTATCCTATTGATATACTATGTCCATATTCCATAATTTACTGTGTGATATGTCACAGAAACTGAGTGCCAAATGAATGTCGAAAAATGGAAGAGCTTAATTTTATGTTCTACTCACTTGCTCCATAACTTTGTAGTTCATTGGTGTTTACTACAGAAAGGCAGAAAACATTGATTCAATCATGTAAAACAGCAATTGATAAGTTTTTTCCTCCAAAATTTAAGGGAAATTAAATGGAAGTAGATGGGTACTCACACTTGTAGCAAATGCACTTGTCAACGCGCTGAAAAAGAAAGACACAAGATGCAAATCAATTAAATCATATAGCATATGGAGCTATTAAACAATACAAGGAGAAATAAAATAATCATGATATTAGACAGTCTACCTTTGGAATGACACAGTTTATGCTCAAGTGAATTTCACGCAAGGTGCAATGGACATTTATTCTTGTAGATGGTGTTAATTCGTGTATAACTGTGCCATCCTACATGTGAACAAACAACATGAGAAAATACATAAACGTGGATAGTGACTACTTCATCCATTGAGCACTGCAATATTTGTACATGTTTGTATATACCTTGTTCTTAATAGTCCAATCACACTCGTCATTGTGATACTGCTCATACAATGCACGAGTATCTAAAGAAGCTTTGCCACCGCTGTCACAGGTGACGGCTTCCTCCGGAGAACATTCTAAACAAAAGTTTGGCAGTGATTAGCTTCTAGTAAGTACAATATAGGGCTTTTCAACTGTAGTTAACTAAAAGGTTATCATTCCTTAGAACTCCCTTAGTTCTCGCATTCTCTCTGGTCAAATCCTAATAGCACATACAACACATTTCATACAAAACATCAACTTTAACTGATTTACATAATATTGCATGCGTGATGTACATAATATAATGGAGTATATAATATAATGTTTGCACAGATGCATTTAATGTGTCTAGGACTAACTAACTGAAGTCCTTAGCTCTTTGTTCTATGTAGCTCTGTCTGTGTTTTATGTATCACAATGGCCCTGGGAATGGTTGAAATGGGAAAAAAAAGCATCTTGACTTGACACTTGTGTAGATTATAAAAAAAAAAAAATTCATGGTATACAAAGAGCCTTTAAAAGACACGTGATTGATAGAGACGTTACAAGTTGATTTATGCAGCATTTATAGCCTGTTTACATTATAGGTCATTTCACTTTGATCATATTCAGTTCATATGAGGCGAAATGGACGCGCCCTCGTCGAGACAGGCGGGATTTACGTTAGATGGATTCACGCACGCACGCACACACTCAGACACGCACGCGCAGACACGGACACGCAGACCCGGACACACGCTATTCTTTCGGCTCCTCCCTCTTCGGGGTCGCTACAGCGGATGGCGTTGTCCGCAGGTTCGATTTGGCACAATTTTTACGCCGGATTTCCCTCCAGATACAATTCAATTCGATTCAAGTTTATTTATATAGCACTTTTTACAACTGACATTGTCTCAAAGCAGCTTCACAGAACATAAACATGGAACAAAAGGTTATTCTAAAGAATAATAAAGATTAATAGAATACAAAATTCAATATTAATATTAGATATATTTAAATGTGTTTGTATTTATCCCCAATGAGCAAATCTGAGGTGACAACTGTTAAAGTTAATTCTTCAGGTGCCGCGGGATCCTGCGTAAGGATGCGTAAAGATCGGCTTGCGCAAACTGTCCAATGACCAGCAGGTTACAACAAGAATTTAAAATGATTCACGAACTTAGTAGTGTCAAATCAGACCACCATAGATCTTGTATAAAGCAGTAGGTGTCTCCGTTCGAGTTCAACGACAATGATGTTAGACCTACTGTACATTAAACTACTCTATACTTCTAGGCTGAACAGCTTTCAGGATATGTGAGACATGTGAAGGTCAAATAGAACATTTTATAAACGGCGACTTATTGAACGAAGGAAAGAACATGGAAATGACGTCCTGTTCATAACTTGGACGCATGAGACTCGGAAGCTGATGAAATAGATGTTAGGTACCGGTGAGCGCGCGCGTAAAATCTGCGTCTCAAAGTATTTGTAAAGTATTTTAAAGTATGACTAAACGTTAGGATGTCGGATACACCGCGATTCTAAACATAACACATCCCCGACAACTAAACATTCCAGGATTTCTATTGCTATACATCGAGACATGTTTCCCGTGTGAGGTTATGAATAATTTAAAAGTGTGTGAAAAGATCTACTCACCGTGCGTATTTGCGAGAACGCAGCCGGAGAACAAAGACAGAGCGAGGCAAAACTTCTGTAAAGCCATCTTACCGTCTGCTCCCAGCTCGAGGAGCGTGCACGCTTAAGTGTGAATGATTCACGTGATTATTTTATGAACGTGATTTTCCTTGTAAAAAACACCACCTACCGGACATTATTTTTAATTACAACTTAAATTTTAACTAATACTATACAACTGAGGTTTAGGGGCCTTGCTCAGTGGCCCAGTGGTTCAAGCTCGCAGCTTTCTGATTGGTTGGCCAACACCTTAACCACTAGGCACCAAGGTACAAACATGTGGTCTAGTTTTATGAACAAAACATATATTTTCCATTATTTACTAGGCACCCTGGGTGTAACATCTGAGGGGTACGTACTAACGTGAACATAAAACATCTTAAAATCCCCCTTCATTAATTTAATCTGATTTAAATGAAAAACATACAAGATAAACTACAATATTGTGTCAGAATGAACATTTAACTTAAATAGATTAGAATAAAAATAGCTACAAATAAATAGAACATGAAGCAAAGGTGGTTTGTTTTTTATTTACTTGCTGACTTAATTATTGCTTAATTATCTGTCTATGTAGAATATCTATGAATTCCCATTTCCTTTAAACACAAGCCATATTTCATGGTTAATGCTATCTAAAGGTATTGAGTGTGATACATCTATGGAGCATCACATAACAGCTTTGGATAGCTCCCAGCTATGTCGCTATTTGACTTGCCCCTGATTACTTTATCCCTGTACATCCCTGTCTGTTTTTCTTGGCCTGTTATTTATACTGCAATAAATAAAATGATAAATTCCATGACTAACTTTAAATAGCAGGGTTAAGTTCTAACACAGAATTACTATGTGCCCCTGTGCACAACTGATATTCTGACCTACTGACTCAGTTTTGCTGGCTATATACAGTAAGCATTAAAGGTGTGACCCAAAAAAAAAAGTCATCGTGTTGTCATTTTGAATCCGTAAAGGCTGGATCAAATTCTGATCATTTGCAAAGGTTTTGGTTTTGTCATCCTAAAAGAAGTAGATTGAGTTAAACAGTAAATGCTGTCTTAAAATTGAAAGAAAGAAATAGAAAAACAGAAAGATCAGCTCAGTCTCTCTTGGTTTTTAGTTTTTATAGATTAACATCAAAGAGAAATTCACTGTGTCTTGTGGCCCAAAAGTATAAAGATTATGAGTCCGCACCTTAATAAAACTGTAAAGTCTTTAATAAAACACGTCATAGCTGTTTTGGTGGGCCAAAGGGGCCTACACAATATCAGGCAGGTGGTTTTTTTGTTATGGCTGATCAGTGTAGCAACACTGTAAGATCATCACATAAAGGTTATTAGAATTATAAAGAACAAAGGACAATAACTCCACTTGTGAAATCTCATCATATATCATTAGGAGCTGGAGTGTGTTTATATGTATCGGTCTTGAAGGTCTTAAACTAGAACTTGAGCATTTTAAACTTAAACTTTAAAATATAGAACATTTACATTATAATGTTTAAATGATCTGCATTTTAAGTGAAATGAAGCACAGTCATGTCTTTCACGTTGTTTTATTTATAGCACTGCTATGTTATATCAGCATGGATTAAAAATGGAAGAAAAAAAAAAGCCAGACAGAATTGTAGCAATTTACAGCATACACACACATTTCAGTGATTTCCCTACTGGGGACAATAAATGTTTACCTTACCTTACCTGCGTATAAAGAGTTGCTGTGTTCAGTATAAATGTCTGAAACATTAATACATAAATAATACATGTGTCCTCACTGGCACAGCATGTCATTGTATGAGCTTCCACAGCTTTCCAATTACAAATATGTGCCAGTATATAGTGATGTGGCATTAGATGGTTAAAAATAGCTCTTACACCAGGCATTTGACTGTGTGTGATAAATTGTTAACACTACACAAATATACTACTGTGGTAGTGCTTACCATCTTTAGACAATTAATACCCTGAAATGAATATATTTTAAAAGACATTTATATTAAATTGAATAAATAAATGTATATTTATAAAAAAATAAATAAACTGGAAACTTACATAGTAATCCATATATGTAATTATTCATTATACTATTAAATATTAATCCATGTTATATTTACTTGTTCGTAAATGTTTTATAGTATATATTCTTAGCAAATTCATGGTCTTAAAGTCCAAAGACAGTTAAAATGCATGCAAAATATTTTTTAAATATGTATACATGTAGACAGAAAAGTAGGAGAATGTGAAAAGATGCAACAAAGAAAGATCAAGACACACTATATGGCCAAAAGGTACATGTACACCTGACCAGCACACTCATATGTGATTCTTTCCCAATCTATTACTACAAAGTATTTTTGGAATCACACAGTAGTGTAGGACGTCTATATGCTGTATACTGAAGCATTACAATATCTCTTCACAGGTACTAAGATGCCCATCCTGACAATACAGCTCTGAACCAAGCATGGTTTATGAAGTTGTGGAACTTCAAGGTCCTCCACAGAGCCCTGATCTCCACCCTGCCGAACTCCTTTGAGAGGAATTGTCATGTTCAGAATCAGAATCAGAATAAGAAAGAGCTTTATTGCCAGGTATGTTTTCACATGCGAGAAATTTGTTATAGTGACAGAAGCTCCACAGTGTAGCAGAATGACATATACTCATTCATTCATTCATTTTCTACCGCTTATCCGAACTACCTCGGGTCACAGGGAGCCTGTGCCTATCTCAGGCATCATCGGGCATCAAGGCAGGATACACCCTGGACGGAGTGCCAACCCATCGCAGGACACACACACTCTCATTCACGGAGCCTGTGCCTATCTCAGGCATCATCGGGCATCAAGGCAGGATACACCCTGGACGGAGTGCCAACCCATCGCAGGGCACACACACACTCTCATTCACTCACGCAATCACACACTACGGACAATTTTCCAGAGATGCCAATCAACCTACCATGCATGTCTTTGGACTGGGGAGGAAACCGGAGTACCCAGAGGAAACCCTCGAGGCACGGGGAGAAAATGCAAACTCCACACACACAAGGCAGAGGCGGGAATCGAACCCCGACCCTGGAGGTGTGAGGCGAACGTGCTAACCACTAAGCCACCGTGCCCCCCTTGTGAAATGAGCAATTGAAATATAAATAGTATGTTTTAAGTAAATAGTGTTTGTGAGAATAGTGTGTGTTCCATGTATGTTGTGTTCATCAGATGGATTGCCTGAGGGAAGAAACTGTTCCTATGTCTGGTTGTTCTGGTGCTCAAGGCTCTGTAGCATCGACCAGATGGCAACAGCTCAAAGAGGGAGTGTGCTGGATGTGAGGAGTCCAGAGTGATTGTCTTTGCCCTTTTGCACACTCTGGAGAAGTACAGGTCTTGGAGAGTGGGGAGAGTTGTGACAATGGTTCACTCAGCAGTCCGGACTACCCTCTGTAGTCTTCTGAGGTCAGATTTTGTGGCTGAGCTGAACCAAACAGTAATTGAGGTGCAGAGGATGGATTCAATGATGGCAGTGTAGAACTGTTTCAGCAGATCCTGTGGCAGGTTGAACTTCCTCAGCTGTTGAAGGAAGTACAACCTCTGCTGGGCCTTTTTCACAATGGAGTGTGAATGTCCCACTTCAGGTCCTGGGAGATTGTGGTTCCCAGGAAACTGAATGACTCCACTGCTGTAACAATGCTGTCCATGATGGTGAGTGGGGGGAGAGCAGGGGGGTTTCTCCTGAAGTCCACGATCATCTCCACTGTCTTGCACGTGTTCAGCTCCAGGTTGCTGAGACTGCACCAGACATCCAGCCGTTCAACCTCCAGTCTGTAGGCAGACTCGTCACCGTCCTGGATGAGGCCGATCAGTGTGGTGTCATCTGCAAACTTCAGGAGCTTGACAGAGGGGTCATTAGAGGTGCAGTCATTTGTGTACTGGGAGAAGAGCAGTGGGGAGAGGACACAACCCTGAGGGGTGCCAGTGCTGATGTTGCGGGTCCTGGATTTGAGTTTCCCTAGTCACATTAGCTGCTGCCTGTCTGTCAGAAAGCTGTTGATCCACTGACAGACAGAGGAGGGCACGGAGAGCTGGGTTAATTTGGGCTGGAGGAGTGATGGGATGATAGTGTTAAAAGCAGAGCTGAAGTCCACAAACAGGATCCTCACATAAGTCCCTGGTCTGTCCAGATGCTGCAGAACATAAAGCAGTCCCATATTGAGTACATCATTCACAGACCTATTTGCTCTGTAGGCAAACTGCAGAGGGTCCAATAAGGGTCTAGTGATGTCCTATGTCCAGTGTTGAATATAGAATAGAAATGTCATGCCTATTCTAAGACGTCACAGGACAGTAAGGCTAAGAGAACACCAAGGGACCACTAACCCATCTAGATGCATATGTTCTTTAAATCCACTAAATTTCATGCACAGATGGATGTATTATGAAGATTTTAGGCTACAAAACAGCAAAAAAATAGATGTTTCCTTCAAATCATTTATGTATTTAAGATCAGTGTTATTTTAACCTGAGATTCAGCACTGAGATACCATTGCACATGCAGGATGTGAGCAGTCACAAGGTGTATGCTGTGAATGCTAGGTAATGTTAAAATATTCATTAGTAACGTACAAGCGTTCAAAATCAGGGCTTCAGCTGCAACCAGCGCCAAATAAAATGTGTCTTGTAAGTGTGATTGTCAGGTTTCCACAACCCTCTGGCCAAATTGTGTATTAAAATCACAAAAATTGCAGATCCAATATATAAGGCGAGAACAAAGTAACTGTATAAACAGCAGTGACCACACAAAATAGAGAAAATAAATGATAGTATTTTTAGTAACTGATAGTATTTTTAGTAACTGAGTTTAATAATACATACACTAACATCACACAACTTATACCTACGTGTGTTTAATAATACATAGACTAACATTACAATGTCAAAATTTTATACTTACTTCATTAGTCAGTTCCAGCACCATCACCAATATGTCCACCACAATACACACAGAGAAACGACCACTTCCCACCCAATGTGATTGCGAGCTAAAACCCATGCAAGATAATTATACAGTGAGGTATTCAGGATTATAAGTGACAAAATCATTGGTCAGATTTCTAAAGTAAAACAGATTTTCAACAACAGTGAATAATATACAGATATAATATGTTGATATTCCATAATTTACTGTGTGATATGTCACAGAGTGCCAAATGAATGTCGAAAAATGGAAGAGCTTAATTTAATGTTCTACTCACTTGCTCCATAACTTGGTGCATCATTTTTTACTACAGAAAGGCAGAAAACATGGATTCAATCATGTAAAACAGCAATTGATAAGTTTTTCCCCTCCCCAATTTAAGGGAAATTAAATGGAAGTAGATGGGTACTCACACTTGTAGTAAAAGCACTTGTCAATGCGCTGAAAAAGAAAGACACAAGATGCAATCAATTAAATAGTATATGGAGCTATTAAACCATATAAGGAGAAATAAAATAATCATGTTATTAGACAGTCTACCTCTGGAATGACACAGTTTATGCTCAAGTGAATTTCAGGCAAGGTGCATTCGACCTTTGTACTTGGAGCTGGTGTTAATTTGTGTATAACTGTGCCATCCTACATGTGAAAAAACAGCATAAGAAAACACATGAATGTGGATAGTGACTACTTCATCCATTTAGCACTGCAATATTTGTACATGTTTGTATATACCTTGTTCTTAATAGTCCAGTCACACTCGCCATTTTGATACCTCTCATACAATGTACGAGTATCTAAAAAAGCTTTGCCACCGCTGTCACAGGTGACGGCTTCCCCCGGAGAACATTCTAAACAAAAGTTTGGCAGTGATTAGCTTCTAGTAAGTACAATACAGGGTTTTTCAACTGCAGTTAACTAAAAGGTTATCATTCCTTAGAACTCCCTTAGTTCTCGCATTCTCTCTGGTCAAATTCTAATAGCACATACAGCACATTTCATACACAACTGTGTTTAACAGATTTACATAATATTGCATGCGTGATGCACATAATATAATGTAGATCTTTTGTATTGCACTGTTTGCACAGATGCATTTAATGTGTCTAGGACTAACTAACTGAAATCCTTAGCTCTTTGTTCCACGTAGCTCTTTCTGTGTTTTATGTAGCACCATGACCCTGGAGCAACGTTGTCTCCTTTCATTATGTGCTGCGTCAGCTATATATTGTTGAAATGGAAAAAAGCATCTTGATTTGACACTTGCGTAGATTATAAAAAATTCATGGTATACAAAAAGCCTTTAAAAGACACGTGATTGATAGAGACGTTACAAGTTGATTTATGACTTTTATAGCTGGTTTACATTATCGGTCACTTTGATCATATTCAGTTCATATGAGGCGAAATGGACGCGCCCTCGTCGAGGCAGGCTGGATTTACGTTAGATAGATTCAAGATTCATATTAGATATATTTAAATGTGTTTGTATTTAACCCCAATCAGCAAATCTGAGGTGACAACTGTCAAAGTAAACTCTTCATGGGCTGGTTAGCTATCCGCGACAATAAGGGTGTAGGATCCTGACTAAGGATGCGTAAAGATCTGCCATTTTTACCCGTCGTTTACAAAATCGTCCCAAGAGTGCTGAGGCTTGCGCAAACTGTCCAAGGACAAACAGTTTACTGTCTATATCAACAAGGATTTAAAATGTTTCACGAACTTAGTAGGGTCAAATCAGACCACGAAGCTGATTCAGACTCGGAAGCTGATTAAATAGATGCTGCTTACCGGTGAGCGCGCGCGTAAAATTGCGCATCTCGTTGAGCGTTGTGGAAAAATCTGTATTTTAAAGTATGACAAAACGTTAGGATGTCGGATACACCGCGATTCTAAACATAATGCATCACCGAGGACTAAACATTCCAGAATTTCTATTGCTATACATCGAGTCATGTTTCCCGTGTGAGATTATGAATAAAAATAGTGTGTGAAAAGAGCTACTCACCGTGCGTATTTGCGAGGACGCATCCGGGGAACAAAAACAGCGCGAGACAGAGCTTCAGTACCTTCAGTGCCATCTTACCTTCTGTCCCGGCTCGAGGAGCGTGCACGTTTACGCGTGAGTCTAGACGAGTGATTCACGTGATTATTATTATTTTTTCTTCCTTTATAACAGCGCCACCTACCGGAAATTGTCCAGCACCTTAACCACTAGGCACCAAGGTACAAACGTGGTCTAGTTTTATGAATAAAACATATATTTTCCATTATTTAGTAGGCACCCCAGGTGTAACATCTGAGGGGTACGTACTAACATGAACATAAGACATCTTAAAAGCCCCCTTCATTAATTTAATCTGATTTCAAATGTAAAACATACAAGATAAACTACAGTATTGTGTCAGAATGAACATTTAACTTATATTAGAATAAAAATAGCTACAAATAAATAGAACATGAAGGAAAGTCGCTTGTTGTGTTTAAGGCCTTGTTAAAACCCCATTTATTAGATGTAGCATGGGGGCAGTCTGAGGTGGCTTGGCCTTTGTGTTTTTGCTAGTGATAGGGAAGCTTTTTTGTTTTAAAGTCTGCTTGTTTTGTTTGTTTGTGTTTGTGTAGCCTATCTATGAATTCATCTAGGCATACATGGTCCTTTCACTGTTTTACCCATTTCCTTGAAACACAAGCCATAGTACATGGTAGATGCTCTCTAAAGGTATTGATTGTGATCTATGGAGCATCACATAACAGCTTTGGATAGCTCCCAGCTATGTCTCTATTTGACTTGCCTCTGATTACAGGTACATCCCTGTCTGTTTTTCTTGGCCTGTTTATACTGTGATAAATAAAATGATAAAATCCATGACTAACTTTAAATAGCAGGGTTAAGTTCTAACACAGAATTACTATGTGCCCCTGTGCACAACTGATATTCTGACCTACTGACTCAGTTTTGCTGGCTATATAAGCATTGAAGGTGTGACCAAAAGAAAAAAAAGTAATTGTGTTGTCATTTTGAATCTGTAAAGGCTGGATTATCTGGATAAAAGCTCTGATTATCTGCAAAGGTTTTTCATTCATTCATTCATTTTCTACCGCTTATCCGAACTACCTCGGGTCACAGGGAGCCTGTGCCTATCTCAGGCGTCATCGGGCATCAAGGCAGGATACACCCTGGACGGAGTGGTTTTGGTTTTGTCATCCTAAAATAATTAGATTAAGTTAAACAGTAAATGTTGTTATAATAGAAAGAAATAGAAATAAGAACAGGTATTCTTGTCTTTAGAATCACTGATTTTTGATTTTGCAAGACTAAGTGAGTCATCTGTCTATTTTTGGCATAGGATTAACAGGACAGTCATTTTGAAAATGACTATACTTTATAAGTATACTTAATGAATTTAAGTATTGTATATTTCTGACTGTGGTGCTCACGAGAGCTCATAAATGCTCTGCATTAAAATACTCAGGAATTAAAGCACAGAAAAATGTCTGAGCAAAAACAATAGAAAACTTTCTAGTATGAGGCCTTATGATTTGACTTTTCTGAGGATGCATAGTATATAAAAACATGGTTTAAGCCAATGTAGCCACCATCAAGAGGAAATGGAACATGCCCAGACATGTTCCAGTGCACACATGGTCATATTATAGCCTGTCACCGCACAGAAAGGACTTTTCTAAATACCTCCACCCAAGTCTAATGTTTGTTTTATTCAGTTCTGAACAAAATACTTGAATACTAGATGCTGCATGGGTTAAAATCATATCACCTGTCAATAAACCAGGTTTGATTAAATGAAAATATTCTAATCACCATACAGTGAGGTAATTTCTTTTGTGCATAATCTCTACCTTAGCTTGTACAAAACCCTCACATAAACCTTTAAGGCAATTTGATGGCCATCAACTTCAAGTATCTATGGATTGGATTGGATGAAACCTTTTCTTCCTTTTTGTACTACATGCTATTTTCAATTATATATTTTAAATTAGATTAGATTATGAATAAACAAATTTAGGCAACATTAAACTTAGTGTTTAGTGTTGCCTAAATTTATAAAAATTATAGTGCAACACTAAACTTTTCATTTAGTTGTATTCAATGTGGTAAAATATTTCATTTTTTTAGTATTTCTCTTGTTGTCTATTTCTCTAATTCAGTAAAATAAAATGAGATAACTTCATGAATAGATGTATACCTGGAAAACCACACTGATGGTGTGGCTTGTGTCTTTATTACACTATATTTGCAGTTCATGTAAACAAGCTCCACCTGCTCCAGAGACATAAGTACATTTTTCCCCACAAAACTTTAAATTCAATTGAATTCAATACAAGTTTATTTGTATAGCACTTTTTACAACTGAGATTGTCTCAAATCAGCTTTACAGAACAAACATAGAACAAAAGGTTAATATAAAGAATAATATAATACACATTTCAAGATTAATATTAGATATATTTAAATGTGTTTGTATTTATCCCTTAAAAACTCCCTTGAATGGAAGATGAAATGAAATGAAACCTTGAGAGGAACCAGACTCAAAGGGGAGCCCATCGTCATATGGGTGACACTGGAGGGGCCTTACTGGTTTAAGAAAGGATTTAGTAACTTATATAATCACTTTTAGCAGAAATACATTAACAGAAATAATTTTGTGCATCTTTACATTTACTCATATATACAAAGTAACTTACAAAAAAGGGAAATGCAATATATAAAAAAGTGAAAGAGGAACAAATTGCATAGAATAGAGGTGTAAGAGTTAGTGGTTAGTTAAATGCATGAATGTAGATTTGGTTTTAACTGAATAATGATGCCTAGAACAGAGAGAGTTACTG